>NC_088407.1:38622404-38922404 GCF_034236695.1 Oncorhynchus nerka
CTTTGTCTAGGAACTCCAGTTAAAAGTCTCCCTCTGAACTGCCCCAGAGGACCACTTAATGAGATGCAACCGAGGAACAAAGATACTGTTTTGGATTGAAATTCTGGCTTGTTTTTAGGGGGGGTTGGGGTTACTTTGTACTCTCTGATATGTTCATTGAGCTTTGCATTCAGTTGCTCCACTTGCGAGTCTGTGAGCATGTGCGTGAGTGCGAACATAACCACATTATGTGTGTGCGTGTATGTGTGCATGTGCGTAGGTCTATATAATCACCTGGCTCAAATTGAGAAAGTTACAGAGACAGTAGAGAGCCAGATAATAGTCCTCTCTACCGCTCAACAGTTCCCCTCAGCTGAGAGAGAAAGGTTATACGGCTGGTAGGGGGTGTATTGAAATTCAAGTCCACTTCACCTAGCCCAGGAGTGGCTGTGTGCAGATTAATGAGCTATTTGTGTAGAGTTCAGCTATTTCACATTCACCAGGTCCATATTAGTGATAAAATGAATTTAACAACACTGGGGTGTTGTCACCCCGCCGTGGAATGCTGCACACGGCATGTGGCTATGATAAGCATTCTCTAATTAAACAGGCAATTTGACATTCAAAAAGCTTTGGGAGAAAAACAAGCTTTCGCAGCGAGTGTTGCCATGGCTGCACAAATGGCTGCCAACCACGTTTGACAGGGTGAAGGTGGAGGGAAGTTTTGAAATCCCATCCCCTAAGGTAAACCCCCATACTCTAAGGTAGACCTTTCAGGTAAATCAACAACCCTGTTCACAATTTTGCAGATTACACTTTATTAGAGTTGTTTGGACATATGCTAATTTGGCCCAAGCATGAAAAATAGACCTGTGAGAGTGCTTTTTCTTCCGCTTTCTACATGTAACTATGTTTTTTTTACTATTTGACTTTAATAAAGGCAATACATTATTAATGTGTAATAGTTTATAATAGATATATAAATAGTTTATTTTTAGTAGAAAATCCAAAGAAGGGCTGTTTTCAATGGCTGATGCATCTTTTAAGGAAAAAATGTGCAAGATGGCACCAACTGCCTCGCTTCTAGTCCTTAGGAAACTTGCATTATTTAGTTTTTTTAAATATATTATTTCTTACATTGTTAGCCCAAACAATCTTATGTGATATTACTATTGGATGTCAGAGCGACGTCAACTTACCAGCACTATAACCAGGAATACAACTTTCCCGAAGTGGATACTTTGTCCAAACCAGCCAGGGCATTTGAACTGATTCCAGAGGCTGACCCAAAACAACGTTGCCGCAGAAGAGGAAGACTAAGTGGCCTTCTGTCAGACTTCGGAGGCATCTACACCACCCACTGCTTCCAAGTATATTACTCGCTCATGTCCAGTCTCTAGATAACAAGGTAGACGAAATTCGGGCAAGTGTTGCTTTTCAGAGAGACATCAGGGATTGTAACACACTCTGTTTTACGGAAACATGGCTCTCTCGGGATATGCTGTCTGAGTCGGTACAGCCACCGAGATTCTTTGTGCATCGCGCATACATAAATAAACATCTCTCCGGGAAGAAGAAGGGCGGAGGTGTATGTTTCATGATTAATGACTGTAATTGTAACAACATACAGGAACTCTTGTCCTTTTGTTCACCTGACATAGAATTCCTCACAATCAAATGTCGACTGTATTGTCTCCCAAGAGAATTCTCTTCGGTTATTGTCACAGCCGTGTATATCCTCCTTCAAGCCGATACCACGACGGCCCTCAAGGAACTTCTCTAGACTTGATGCAAACTGGAATCCATATAGCCTGAGGCTGCATTTATTGTAGCTGGGGATTTTAACAAAGCAAATTTGAGAACAAGGCTACCTAAAATCTATCAGCATATTGACTGTAGTACTCACGCTGGCAAAACACTGGATCACTGCTACTCTCACTTCCGCAATGCATACAAGGCCCTCCCCCGCCCTCCTCTCACTACAACTCCATTTTGCTCCTCCCTTCCTGTAGGCAGAAACTCAAACAGGATGTACCTGTGATAAGGACTATTCAAAACTGGTCTGACCAATTGGAATCGACGCTTGTTCCCTGGTAGCCTTAGATAATAATATTGATTTAAATGCTTATTTGGTGATTGCGTTTATAAGGAAGTGCATAGGAGATGTTGTACCCACTGTGACTATTAAAACCTACCCTAAGCAGAAACCGTGGATAGAAGGTGGCATTTGTGCAAAACTGAAACAGCCAACCATCACATTTAACCATAGAAATGTGCCTGGGGATATGGCTGAATACAAACACTGTAGATATTTCCTCCGCAAGGCAATCAAACAAACAAAATGTCAGTATAGAGACAAAGTGGAGTCGCAATTCAGCGGCTCAGACACGAGACGTTTGTGGCAGGGTCAAAAGACAATCACGGACTACAAAAAGTAAACCAGCCACGTCGCGGACACCGACGTCTTGCCTCCAGACAAACTAAACACCTTCTTTGCCCACTTTGAGGATAATACAGTGCCACTGACGTGGCCCTCTACCAAGGATTGTGGGCTCTCCTTCTATGTGGCCGACGTGACTAAGACATTTAAATGTGTTAACCCTCACAAAGCTGCCAGCCCAGACGACATCTTTAGCTTTTTCCTCAGAGCATGCACAGGCCAGCTGGCTGGTGTGTTTCCAGGACAAATTGAATCTCTCCAAATACTGGTCTGCTGCCACACATGCTGCAGGACGGCCACCATTGTTACTGTAACCAAGAAGGCAAAGGTAACTGAACTAAATGACTATCGCCCCATAGCACTCACTTCTGTCATCAGGAAGTGATTTGAGACTAGTCAAGGATCATATCACCTCCACCTTAACTGTCACCCAAGACCCACTTCAATTTGCATACCGCCCCAATAGGCTGCACACAACACACTGCACACAGCCCGATCCCATCTAGGCAAGACGAATACCTGTGTAAGAATGCTGTTCACTGACTATAGCTCAGCATTCAACACCATATTAACCTCCGAGCTCATCATTAAGCTTGAGGCACTTAGTGTCAAAACTGCCGTGTGCAATTGGGTCCTGGACCTCCTGACGGGCCGCCCCCACATGGTGAAAGTATGAAACAATATCACCACTTCGCTGATCTACAACACTGGGGCCCCACAAGGGTGCATGCTCAGCCCGCTCCTGGACTCCCTGTTCAACCATCACTGCATGGCCATGCACGCCTCCAACTCAATGATCAAGTTTTCAGAAAACACAACAGAGGTAGGCTTGATTACCAACAATGACGAGAAAGCCTATAGGGTGGAGGTGATGGCTCTCTGAGTGTAGTGTCACCAAAACAACCTCTCACTCAACATCAGCAAAACAAAGGAGATGATCATGGACTATAGGAAACAGCAGAGGGAGCACCTACCCTATCCAAATCGATGGGACAGCAGTGGAGAAGGTGGAAAGATTTAAGTGGTCCACACAGACAGTGTTGTGAAGAAGGCGCAACAGCACCTCTTCAACCTCAGGAGGCTGAAGAAATTTGGCTTGTCCGCTAAAACCCTCACAAACGGTTATATATGCACAATTGAGAGCATCCTGTCAGACTGTATCATCGCCTGATATGGGAACTGCACCACCCACAACAGCAAGGCTCTCCACAGGGTGGTAAGGTCACCGGGGGAATCAGACTGTTAAACAGCAATCACTAACACAGAGGCTGCTGCCTACATACAGTCTTGAAACAATTGGCCACTTTAATAAATGGATCACTAGTCACTTTAATAATGCCACTTTAATCGGGTTTTCATATATTGCATTTACTCATCTCATATGTACAGTTGAAGTCAGAAGTTGAAATACACCTTAGCGAAATATATTTAAATTAAGTTTTTCACAATTCCTGACATTTAATCCTAGTAAATATTCCCTGTCTTAGGTCAGTTAGGATCACCACTTTATTTGAAAAAGAATGTGAAATGTCAGAATAATAGTAGAGAATGATTTGTTTCAGATTTGATTTCTTTCATCACATTCCCAGTGGGTCAGAAGTTTACATAACTCAATTAGTATTTGGTTGCATTGCCTTTAAACTGTTTAACTTGTGTAAAATGTTCCGGGCATCCTTCCACAAGCTTCCCACAATAAGTTGGGTGAATTTTGGCCCATTCCTCCTGACAGAGCTGGTGTAACTGAGTCAGGTTAGTAGGCCTCCTTGCTCACACACGCTTTTTCAGTTCTGCCCACACATTTTCTGTAGGATTGAGGTCAGGGCTTTGTGATGCCCACTCCAATACCTTGTATTTGTTGTGCTTAAGCAATTTTGCCACAACTTTGGAAGTATGCTTGGGGTCATTGTCCATTTGGAAGACCCATTAGCGCCCATGCTTTAACTTCCTGACTGATGTCTTGAGATGTTACTTCAATATCTCCACGTAATTTTCCTGCTTCATGATGCCATCTACTGTGTGAAGTGCACCAGTTCCTCCTGCAGCGAAGCACCCCAGCAACATGGATGGGATGGAGTTTTTCAGCTTGCAAGCCTCCTCCTTTTCCCTTCAAACATAACAATGATCATTATGGCCAAACAGTTATATTTTTGTTTCATCAGACCAGAGGACATTTCTGCAAGAAATGAACATTCTTCTCCTCATTGTTCAGTTGCAAACTGTAGTTTTGCTTTTTTATGGTGCTTTTGTAGCAGTGCCTTCTTCCTTGCTGAGCGGCCTTTCAGATTATGTTGATATATGACTTGTTTTACTGTGGATTTAGATACTTTTGTACCCGTTTCCTCCAGCATCCTCACAAGGACCTTTGCTGTTGTTCTGGGATTTATCTGTACTTTTCGCACCAAAGTGCGTTCATCTCTAGAAGACAGAATGAGTCTCCTTCCTGAGCGGTATGACGGCTGCATTGTCCCATGGTGTTATATGTGTGTACTATTGTTTGTACAGATGAAAATGGTACCTGTCACGGGATTCTTCTGTTGAAGGAAAGGCGGACCAAAACGCGGCGTGGTTTGTGTTCATCTTGATATTTAATTAAAGAAAGTACTGAACACTGAATACAAAACAATAAACAAATAATGACCGTGAAGCTAAATGAGAACTGTGATGACACAAGCAATCAACATAGACAATCACCCACAAACAAACAGTGCAACCCAGTGCAACCCAGGCTACCTAAGTATGATTCTCAATCAGAGACAACTAATGACACCTGCCTCTGATTGAGAACCATACTAGTCCGAAACATACAAATCCCCAAATCATAGAAAAACAAACATAGACTGCCCACCCAACACACGCCCTGACCATACTAAATAAATACAAAACAAAGGAAATAATGGTCAGAACGTGACAGTAACTTAACCTGTTGTGTAGGGGCCAGTATTTTGATGTTTGGATGGAAGAGGTACCCAAATGAAACTGCCTATTTCTCAGGCCCAGAATCTAGAATATGCATATAATTGTCAGATTAGGGTAGAAACCACTCTAAAGTTTCCACAACTGTCAAAATATTGTCTGTGAGTAGAACAAAACTGATATTGCAGGCAAAAACCTGAGGAACATCCAACAAGGAAGTGCCTAAGAGAAACGAATCTCCCTGTTCCATTGCATGCCTTCCCTCCATTTAAAGGGATATCAACCAGACTGTGGATTTCTGGTAACAGGAACAATCACCCACAAAATACCCAAAGAATATGGCTGCCTAAATATGGTTCCCAATCAGAGACAACGATAGACAGCTGCCTCTAATTGAGAACCAATCTAGGCAACCATAGACAAAAACACCTAGATAGGGTTCACCCCAATAAACATACAAAACCCCTAGACAAGCCAAAACACATACATCACCCATGTCACACCCTGACCTAACTAAAATAACAAAGAAAACAAAGAATACTAAGGTCAGGGTGTGACACTGGGAGTCTCGTGAGTGCAAACATCCGAAGATCATCAAAGGTAAGCCATTCATTGTATTGCTTTTCTGACTTTCGTGACCAATCTACTTTGCTGCTAGCTGTTTGTAATGTTTTGTCTGCTGAGAGAGATGTCCTCACATAAACGCTTGGATAGCTTTTGCTGTAGAGCTTTTTTGAAATCTGACACGCCAGGTGGATTAACAGGTGGATTAACAACAAGCTGTGTTTTGCTATATTGCACTTGTGATTTCATGAAAATTAAATTATTTTTTGTAATTTAATTTGAATTTGGCGCTCTGCAATTCAGCGGATGTTGAGGAAAATGATCCCGCTAACGGGATGGGTTTGCCAAGAAGTTAAGGCATTTGGAATTTGCTCCCAAAGATGAACCAGACTTGTGGAGGACCACCATTTTTTCTGAGGTCTTGGCTGATTTCTTTTGATTTCCCAAGATGTCAAACAAAGAGGCACAGAGTTTGAAGGTAGGACTTGAAATAGGTACACCTCCAATTTGACTCAAATTATGTAAATTACCCTATCAGAAGCTTCTAAAGCCGTGATATCATTTTCGGGAATTTTGCAACCTGTTAAAAGGCACAGTCAACTTCTGACCCACTGGAATTGTGATACAGTGAATTATAAGTGAAATCATTTGTCTGTAAAAAATTGTTGGAAAAATTACTTATGTCATGCACGAATTAGATGTCCTAACCGAATTGCCAAAATAATAGTTTGTTAAAACAAGAAATTTGTGGAGTGTTTGAAAAAAATGTTTTAATGACTCTAACCTAAGTGTATGTAAACTTCCGACTTCAACTGAATATATTGTATTTTATACAATCTATTGCATCTTGCCTATGCCATCTATTGCATCATTGCTCATCCATTTATTTATATATATATACTTATTCCATTCCATTCCATTGTTTTACTTAGATTTGTGTGTATTAGGTAGTTGATGTGGAATTGTCAGATTACTTGCTAGATATTGCTGCACTGTCAGAACTAGAAGCACAAGCATTTTGCTACTCTCCCAATAACATCTGCTAACCATGTGGACAGTGGTTCCTCCCTCAAAAGTTGTGTCATACTGCGGCACACCTTGCGTGCTGCCTCGGCATTCTTTGGCAGGGCATTTGATTTTCAGACATTTTTTCTGTTATTGCTAGCTAGACCAACAGAGGGCATCTTTGAGAAGTATTTGATAGTATCCCATATTGGCATTGCCAGAGATTTGAAAACCTTTTTTTGTAGTAACATAGTACATGGGATTGATTTTGATACATTTTGCTTAATTAATTTGATTAATATTGCGGTGTTTCTATTCAGAGAAAAGGAAAAACAAAACCCTCACGGTTTCTATGGGGCTGTACAACGTGACAGCGGGAGTAGACTACAGGATCGGAGGGTTATAAATTGTTTGCTTTCATTAGACAACTTTGTTCCAAAATTTTACACAGTGATTCGTTTAGATCCATAACTAAATCATCATCTGCGTTTTGAAAGAGTATTTTTTATCATTATTTTATTAACAAAATGTGTTTATTTGTTTACTAGGCTACTGTGCAGTCTACAATAAATACTGTTGTAAACATCTGAAAGTGCCTAATTCCTTACACAAGGGAGAACAAGCCATGTCTGTACTACAGAATGCATGGCATGAATTATTTAATAGTTGTGATGTCTTCACTATTATTGTACCATGTCAAAAATAGTAAAAATACAGAAAAATCCTGGAATGAGTAGGTGTGTCCAATCTTTTGACTGGTACTTGCTTAATTCATTTGATTAATATTATGGTGTTTCTAATCCATGAAAAAACAAAAACGTCTGTGTTTCTGTTAGAATGGAACGGAAAATATGATGCGGTAGAATGTCAAATCAAATCAAATGTATTTGTCACATACACATGGTTAGCAGATGTTAATGCGAGTGTAGCGAAATGCTTGTGCTTCTAGTTCCGAGAATGCAATAATAACCAAAGAGTATTGCAATAATAATGCGATACAAACTAACCTAACAATTCCAAAACTACCACCTTATACACACAAGTGTAAAGGGATAAAGAATATGTACATAAAGATATATGAATGAGTGATGGTACAGAACGGCATAGGCAAGATGCAGTAGATGCTATTGAGTACAGTATATATATATATATATATATATATATATATATATATATATATATATATATATATATATGAGATGAGTAATGTAGGGTATGTAAACAAAGTGGCATAGTTTAAAGTGGCTAGTGATACATGTAATACATGATAGAGTACTGTATATACATATGAGATGAGTAATGTAGGGTATGTAACCATTATATTAAGTAGCATTGTTTAAACTTATTAAGGTATAGGGGGCAGCATTTTCACTTTTGGATAAATAGCATGCCCAATTTCAACTTCCTGCTACTCATGCCAAGAATATAAGATATGCATATTATTAGTAGATTTGGATAGAAAACACTCTGACGTTTCTAAAACTATTTGAATCATGTCTGTGAGTATAACAAAACTTATGTGGCAGGCAAAACCCAGAGGACTAACCGTTCTGTCTGTTCACTGACTTCTCATTGGGAAACGAGCTTGGTGACGAGTTTGGAGGGTACTATGGTGTTAAATGCTGAGCTGCAGTCGATGAACAGCATTCTCACATAGGTATTCCTCTTGTCCAGATGGTTTAGGGCAGTGTGCAGTGGGGTTGCGATTGCGTCGTCTGTGGACCTATTTGGGCAGTAAAGCAAATTGGAGTGGGTCTAGGGTGTCAGGTAGGGTGGAGGTGATATGGTCCTTGACTAGTCTCTCAAAGCACTTCATAATGACGGAAGTGAGTGCTACGGGGCAGTAGTCGTTTAGCTCAGTTACCTTAGGTTTCTTGGGAACAGGGATAATGGTGGCCCTCTTGAAGCATGTGGGAACAGCAGACTGGGATAAGGATTGATTGAATATGTCCGTAAACACACCAGCCAGCTGGTCTGCGCATGCTCTGAGGACGCGGCTGGGGATGCCGTCTGGGCCTGCAGTGTCAGTGGCACTGTATTGTCCTCAAAGCGGGCAAAAAAAGTGATTTAGTCTGTCTGGGAGCAAGACATCCTCGTCTGCGACGGGGCTGGTTTTCTTTTTGTAATCCGTGATTGACTGTAGACCCTGACACATACCTCGTGTCTGAGCCGTTGAATTGCGACGACTACGTCTCTATACTGACGCTTAGCTTGTTTGATTGACTTGCGGAGGGAATAGCTACACTGTTTTATATTCGGTCATGTTTCCGGTCACCTTGCACTGGTTAAAAGCAATGGTTTGCGCTTTCAGTTTCACACGAATGCTGCCATCCATCCACGGTTTCTGGTTCGGGAATATTTTAATTGTTGGTATGGGTACGACATCGTCAATGCACTTTCTATGAACTTGCTCACCGAATCAGCGTATTCGTCAATGTTGTTGTTGGACGCAATGCGGAACATATCCCAATCCACGTGATCGAAGCAGTCTTGAAGCGTGGAATCAGATTGGTCGGACCAGCGTTGAACAGACCTGAGCGCGGGAGCTTCTTGTTTTAGTTTCTGTCTGTAGGCTGGGAGCAACAAAATGGAGTCGTGGTCAGCTTTTCTGAAAGGAGGGCGGGGGAGGGCCTTATATAATTCGCGGAAGTTAGAATAACAATGATCTAGGGTTTTACCAGCCCTGGTTGCGCGATCGATATGCTGATACAATTTAGGGAGTCTTGTTTTCAGATTAGCCTTGTTAAAATCCCCAGCTACAATGAATGCAGCCTCAGGATATGTGGTTTCCAGTTTGTGAGTCAAATAAAGTTTGTTCATGGCCATCGATCTGTCTGCTTGGGGGGGGAATATATACGGCTGTGATTATAATCGAAGAGAATTCCCTTGGTAGATAATGCAGTCGACATTTGATTGTGAGGAATTCTATGTCAGGTGAACAGAAGGACTTGAGTTCCTGTATGTTGTTATGATCACATCACGTCTCGTTAATCATAAGGCATACCCCGCCGCCCCTCTTGTGATTCCGTATGTGTTATTTCATAGTTGTGATGTCTACTACAGAATTAGACATTAGATATGCCAGATGAGATGACGCTGGAGAGACGAAGCAGGTACAGGGAGTAAAACATTTAATAAAGACGGACATGGAATGAGACAGGAACAGCATCAGCAAACTAATGCTAAAGACAAAAACAATACAATGCAGCAGCGGGGAACAGACCTGGGGAACTGAGAAATATAGGGGAGGAAATTAACAGGTGATAAGTGAGTCCTGTTGAGTCCAATAACGCTGATGCGCGTGAGGAGGGATGGCAGGAGTGCGTGATGCAGGGCAACCTGGCGCACTCAAGCACCAGGCGGAGGGAAGAGTGGGAGCAGACGTGACAAGATATTGCTCAAAACAAGTGAGACTCATTTCGCCTATGGTAGATCTACAGTATATAAAATTAAACAAAATTCAATGACGTGACTCTCCGCCAATAATTACATTTAGAGGATTGGAGGACTCTAAATTAATATCTAAGGGACATTTTCCGTTAGATATTCTCAGATATTCTCACAGATCCTAAGGGGCTTTTATATTATTCTAAATTAGTTCAAAAAAATCATTGCTTTGTTTAAAAAGTAACAATATTTTGGAGATTTCGTTTTCATTTAACCTAGTGTGCGAGAAAAAGGCAATTCTTGGACATGGGGTGAGACATTCTGTAACGGCTTTCTTCCTGGGAAAGAGCGGACCAAAACCGAAAACAGTCCTATCTGGTGCATAGACACAAAGACAGGAAACAATCACCCACAACACCCAACACAAAACAGGCTACCTAAATATGGTTCCCAATCAGAGACAATGACTAACACCTGCCTCTGATTGAGAACCATATCAGGCCAACCACAGAAACAGACAAACTAGACACACAACATAGAATGCCCACCCAGCTCACGTCCTGACCAACACTAAAACAAGGAAAACACACAAGAACTATGGTCAGAACGTGACACATTCTGACTAATTTGTAAATAAAGCCAGTACAACGTGGCATCGGGAGTAGGCTATTGGATTGGAGGATTCTAAATTGTTTGCCTTCATTAGACATTACTCAACACTAGTGAGACTTATTTTGCCTATGGTAGGCACACAGTATATCGATAAAAAAACGTTTTCAATGACGTGACTCTCTGCCAATAATTACATTTAGAGGATTGGAGGACTCTAAATTAATATCTATGGAGCATTTTCTGTTATATATTCTCACAGACCCTAAGGGGCTTTGATATAATCCTGAATTCATTAATAATAATTATCACTTTGTTTAAAATATTTTGGAGGTTTGGTTGTCATTTAACCTAGAGTGATTCAGAAAAAGTCAAAAAAGCATACATCAATTGCTTATATTCAGTCAACACATATCTCAAGAATATCATGGCATATTTGAACAAGTCATTCGTTATGGATATTTTTAAAGAGTATTTCTATAATTATTTTATTAACGAAAGCATAATGATGCTGATGAAGAAATACAGTACTGTACAGTACCTGCTTTTAGATATGGACAATAAAGCATTTTTAAGATGTTTGTTTTTTAGGCTACTGTGCAGTCTGACAAGTAAACATAGCATACAGTCCATACTGTAGTAAACATAGGAAATTGCCTAATTCCTTATATAAGGGAGAGCAGGCCAGACTTTCTCGGTGACCTCAAGTACTCATCAACTCTGTCTTTAATGCTTTTTCGGGTTGCATCAGTCATGGACGGAAACTTCTGAGACACAGTATTAATGATGACCACCCGGAGGTTCACTGGTAAGCCTGGCATGGATTATGACTCCATATCCTTCCTCGCCCTTTTCAACGCGTCATTCTCCACCTGACTCTTCGACAATGCCCCCTGACTCTTCGCTAATGAGGAGTGGCTCTCCGCCAGTACCGCCTGGCTCTGGACCAATGCATCAGCTGTCGCCCGTGTCTCAGCCCTCAGAGAATGTTTCTCTTTCTGATGGTCTGCCTTCAATGACTTGATCTCGGTCTTCAAAGTTTTAATCTCACCCATGAGCACCTTCATCAGATGAGCAGAGTGGTACTGCCCTGAGCCCCCATCTATTACAGTGGCCTATGATAGAAACGGTAGATGAATTAAGAATCAAAAGTGACTCCAACACACACATGCTGTACACATTTTAAGAATCTAGCTTAACTAACCGCTTTCTTGGTAACCTAAGCATTTTTTCGGTGCAGCCTGTTGTCCAGCCCTTTGTCCACTGATCTCCACGGATGGTTGTCGGCATGATTGTAAGCTCTGTAAAAACACATTCACATTTTTAGTACACAATTATTGAGTTTATTATACAGTATGCCTACACATTGATAGGCTATATACCTACTCTTTTCTATATAAAATTATCTGAAACCAAAAACCTTTAGTTTTGGCTATCCTCTCAGTTCGAGCTCATTTTCAAGTCCTTTGGTGGTTACAGTCCTAACCCTGGAATGGTTAGCACCATAGAAAGAAGCTGGTTTGATTAAAACAAAGTCCATTTTGTCTGTTCTCTTTGGTCGCAATGCAATCTTTTTTTATTAACATCTTGTTTTTGAATGGTGACTGTGTTAAGGGTGGAGTTTTGGGCGGGGTAAGGAAAGGTGTGACTTTCAGGTTTCAATAGGCTATAAATATACAGCAGACTGCCGATTGTCCTCACTTTGATTATATTATAGGACCATGACCAGGATCTCTACTCATTTAAGTGAGCAGATTAAGGCATTCGGGAGGAAAGGAAAATCTACTGGAGACATTGAAATAAAAATGGTCACGGACTGTGCTATTCGCAAACACTATCTTCAGATGCATGTTTTAGGACAAACTCGAAAGCTCAGGAAAATGAACAGGTACAGTAGGCTACCATACTTTAATGTAGGCCTAGTAATGCTAAAAATAATGCTTAAATAAATCAACTACTGGCCTTTCCTGTATGCTGCACTATTTAATTTCCAGCGAGACTATTCAAGCCATCGACTCACTGATGAATGAAGATAATGAGCAATCGGGAAGGGCAATCTGTAATGTGCTGGCATCATAGCACGATATCAACATCACTCTAATTACAGTAAGAAGACAGTTGAAGAAACTTGGGTGGATTTATGGAAATGCTCGGTAATAAATGTTTTACATATATGTGTATAAAGATATTTTTTTGTAATGATCAGAACATTAACCATTGGTGTTTGCTTTTTTTGTACTGGAGTTTCGACCCAATGATTCATCGGAGTGTCACGACTTCCGCCGAATTTGGTCCCTTTCCTTGTTCGGGCGGCGTTCGGCGGTCGACGTCAAAGGCCTTCTAGCCATCGCCGATCCACTTTCCTTTTCCATTTCTTTTGTCTTTGTTTTACACACCTGGTTTCAGTTACCCAACTACATGTTCATTATTTAACCCTATGATTTCCCCATGGTTTTTGTGCGTGTTTGTTAATTGTAAGTTCGGTCCGATGTTTGTGGGCTTGGTGTTACTTTATGTATTTTGGATTTTTGAGTAAATTTCCTTTGTTTACTCATCTCTGCTGTCCTGCGCCTGACTCCTCTGCACCAGCTACACCCAGATCCTTACACAAACAAACAAAGAACTTTGCGTCCTGCAGGCCCAGGCATGGAACAAAGCTGGTGATACATGCAATAATGTCATCTTCACAGACAAATCAACCGTGGCCTTTGAGCAATTTGCTCAAAATTGCTACAAAAAAAGGAAGAAGATCAAGCAAGCCGAGTACAAAGCATCCGCTCACACTCCATGTGCGGGGGGAAATTTCTCGACAGGGCTCATATTTTATTTGTGATGGTAAGTTTGGCTATTTACAAAGCAAAAGGTACATAAATATTGTAGCCTACAACTCACGGACTGTTATGTGTTCCACAATAATTCACTTTTAGGAATAAATCATCAAGAGATATGCTGAATCCAATGTCAGAGAGGTGTTTCTGGGTGCACATCGTTTCTTTCAAGGTAGAATTATAGCAATATTTTGTTATGTTTAGGCCTATTTACAAGTATATTTCTATTACTGTACCTAATTTTGGCTGTTAGGCTAAATGTATTTTGTTCTTCTCCAAATGCAGACAATGACCCAAAACACATTTCCGACTTGGTTTGCATTGCACATGAGAGCATAAACTGGGTCAAGACGCCAGCAGAGTAAGTAGACCTTGATATAGTAAAATAAAGGTTAAATAAAATACCTACAACACCTTCGGTAGGCCTACAGTATATCTACAAATATTTTTTTCATCTCTACATGTAGGTCTCCTGATTTAAACCCGATCGAACTGGTTTGGAATCGACTGAAAACATTCATCAATAACTGTGCCAAGCCGACAAGCAAAGATGAGCTGGTCAAGGCCATCAGGATGCTTTGGCTAGAGAAATTGATGATACAACAATGCAACAAATAGATTGATCATCTCAGGAAGGTTTTACCTGTGGTTGTGGAGCTGGGTGGAAGTGCGATTAAAATGTAGTTTATATAAACATCCGCATTTGAATGTCTTTCTTCTCGTTATTTTATTTTATTAACAAAAGCATAAAGATGTTGCTGAATAAATACTTTTAAACTTTTTTGAGTTGGGGGATTTTTCCCAACTGTAGCCGGGTTATAAAAAGTATATTGTCTGCTAATAGGAAACATTTGCATGATGGGCTACACCTGCTACAGTTGTGAAAACAAGTGTTTGAAAACCTGTTCTCAAAATGCCTCCAGTTGTCCATCACTACTGCAAGTAAAAACACAGCATCTTGTTTACATTATTCATTGTGTCACACATTTGTATCTATCGTTCCAATTACTTTTAGAGTTTCTTTAAATTGTGGTTTTATGTAGGATGCTACATTTTTGACCAGTTGCAATTGTAAGTAGGTCTGATAAAGCCTCATAGCCTACCTCAGCCTACCTCAGCCAGTTAAGTTATTTTATATAGGTCTAGGCTCCGAAGACTCCAATTAAGCCCTCTTGTTGTTTGTAAACCACACATGCATAGATCATTCGTTCACCTACTCTGCGTCACAAAGAAATGGCAGTTGGAACCTAAAATCTCAAATTTAGATTCATCAGACCAAAGGACAGATTTCCACAGGTCTAAGGTCCATTGCTCCTGTTTCTTGGCCCAAGCAAGTCTCTTCTTATTATTGATGTCCTTTCGTTGTGTTTTCTTTGCAGCAATTCGACCATGAAGGCCTGATTCACGCAGTCTCCTGTGAACAGTCGATGTTGAGATGTGTCTGTTACTTGAACTCGGTGAAGCATTTATTTGACCTGCAATTTCTGAGGCTGGTAACTCTAATGAACTTATCCTCTGCAGTAGTGATATCTCTGGATCGTCCTTTCCTGTGGCGGTCCTCATGAGAGCCAGTTTCATCATACAATAATCACGCTGGCACTATGCACAAAGATAGGGGTCAGAATGATGAAAATGTCCATCCTTACCATTCATTGATTTCCAACACCATGGACATCTACCTTTCTTGGGATATGTCCTACAAACTGAGTAGACCATTAGTTCAGTATCCTTAGCCCTGGGATTGGGTTTTGGGTCCTCATAATCAGATATGTAATCAGGAATGGGAAATAGGTGTGGAAAATGATGCACTTATATCACCATTATTCTCATCATTATTCTCAAGAGTCAGCATGAACATCAAGCAATGGCATAGTGAGGGCAGTATCCAGCACTTTACAACAAAGCATTTCAACCCAGACAATAAAAATAGCACAGCAAAAAAGATTACCAGGCCATAAATGAGCCAATGGAAAACTTGCTTCCATAACACCAAATAATGATTGAACCCATCCAAACGGATTCCAATCGTTGTCTGGTTGGGTTTCTTTTGCAAGATCGCCGCTGAGCTCTTTCAGGTGTTCCACTACAATAGTCAAGTTACCCTCACCCTGGGGTATGAATGTACAACAATGTTCACCTATCATCGTGCAGATAACATGTCAAGTGCTACATTCTGAATAGCCGTGTGGCAAGCTGCTTACAATTCCGGTCTCATTATCGAAAATCCTGAAGAGGTTAAATTTACCAAAGATTCTAAATGATATCCCAATCGGTCTAGGCCATGGGCATTTTCCTATGCACCATACCATTCAATAGTGAAATGCTCCTTATAATCCGTTTTAATCTGCTGGAATGGAGGAGTTCGTTTTATGCATAACAACAATGGAGATATTCAGTTTTACACAGCACCCTGTCCAATTTGTTGGTAAATAAAGATATTCCTTGTTACCAAGGAGACCGATCGTCTGTTTCCGTCCACATAGTGGTGTGCCCAACATTCAGTTCTTATGGCGGGGGGGGCAGTATTGAGTAGCTTGGATGAATAAGGTTCCCAAAGTAAACGGCCTGCTCCTCAGTCTCAGTTGCTAATATATGCATAGTATTATTAGTATTGGATAGAAAACACTCTGACGTTTCTAAAACTGTTTGAATGATGTCTGTGAGTATAACATAACTCATATGGCAGGCAAAAACCTGAGGACAAATCAAAACAGGAAGTGAGAAATCTGCGGTTGGTATGTACTCAACACAGTTCCCATTGACATCCCCTTGAGATATTAATGAAGATTCACGTCCTAGGGCTTCCACTAGATGTCAAGCGAAATTTGAATGCGGCTTCTACTGTGTTGTGGGACTGAATGACAGCAGAATGAATCAGGTGTCTGGCAGTCAGCCATTTTCTGGTCATGCGCATTTCACATGATAGCGACCTGCGTTCCATGGCTCCTGAAGACACAAAGGAATACTCCGGTTGGAACTTTATTGAAGGTTAATGATAAAAACATCCTAATGATTAATTCTGTACTTAGTTTGAAATGTTTCTTCGACCGGTAATATAACTTTTTAAAGTTTTTGTCCGACGTAACGCAAACCAGAACAAGCGTTTGGATATGTATACCAACAAAAGTAGCTAATTGGACATAAATAACATACATTATCAAACAAATCAAGCATTGATTGTGGACCTGGGATTCCTTGGAGTGCATTCTGATGAAGATTCTCAAAGGTAAGGGAATATTTAGCATGTAATTTATGGTTTTTGTTGACTGCAACATGGCTGCTAATTTGACTTGATTGTTCTAAGCGCCGTCTCAGATTACTGCATGGTTTGCTTTTTCCGTCAAGTTTAAAAAAAAATCTGACACAGCGGTTGCATTAAGGACAGGTTTAACTATAAATCCATGTGTATAACTTGTATTTACATCTACATTTATGATGAGATTTTCTGTTGTTTTGAATTTGGCGCCCTGCACTTTCACTGGCTGTTGTCATATCATCCCGTTAACGGGATTGCAGCCCAAAGAGTTAATGGGCTCACTAGAACTGCATGTCCATATATCCAGCTACATCCTATTGGGAAGACTCTGTCATTAACACATGTTGACATTCCCAGATAGGATTCAGCAGACCATGGAATGGAGATATTACTTGGGTTGTGACAATGGTAGGTTTAGAATGGGGTTCTCTAACGGTTGCCCCAGCGTGAGTTTTTTATGCTCGTGATGTTTGAACGTTCTTTCCATTCCGGCACGTGATTGTTATGCAACAGTACAATTTAATTCGCACTGCAGCCTGTTTTTATTTATAGGCTGTTTTCAACTTGTCAATTTCAAATTATTTTCTAAAAAGTTTTTTAATTTCTAAGAACATTTTGAATTGAGGTGTGTTCCGCCTTATTCATTCACATAAGAAGTAGTCATTTTTACTTTTGCGGACCAATTCATTTTTTTGACATTTCTGACCCGGACAAACACTTCCCAATTGTTTGTGCAGTCTCCCGTCCTGCACACACATTTTCCATCTGTTGCCTGCATCACAGTCATAGTTGTTTTCGTTACCAATAATAACTTTGGAAATGTGTGCGTTTCTATGAGAGTAGGTTACTTATTATGTTATAATAGTTTCTGCATGTCGTGTTATGTCATTTCTACTGTAGCATAATAATTTTGTGTATATTTCTTATTACCGCGGACACGCAAGGTAACGTTACTCATTTCATAACCTTTATGGTGTTCTACTCAATGCTTAGGGAGCTAGCTACATTCTTCTATTAGCTCTGGAAAACAATGTTAATTGCGTCAGAGAAGTATTAGCATGTGTTGTATTTTGAAGTTACCCTGGCCTTACGACTCCTAAGTGGTGCAACTGTCTATGGCACAGCGTCTCAGTGCTAGAGGCGTCACTACAGACACCTGCACCATAAGTGCCTTATTACATTAAAATAGTTTATGTATGTCGTGTTATACCATTTCTATAGTAGCTCACTGTGTGTATGGAGCAAAATATATTTGTGTATATTCAGTGAGAGGACCAAGTAATTTGGCGTCACTCTAAAGCGGAAAGGTGGGATAAACGAGTCAGGAGTAGGTTTTCTTGATTGAACACAGTTCCCTATTGAGAGATTTTGGCCAATACAAACACTCCAACACATTTCCTTATAACGTTACTCATTTCAAAACCTTTATGGTGTTATATTCAATCGTGCTTATGTAGCTAGCTACATTATTCCATTGGCCCTGTAAAACAATGCTAATTGCGTCAGAAGTATTGGCTTGTTGTATTTTGAAGCTACCATGAAAAAATAAAAAAATATCTATTTATACCATCTGGTCGTTTTCTGAGTGCATTCCACAAAGCTGTTTATCATGTCCGCCTTATCCACTGCCTCCGTTTTGAGGTTATCGTCTAGCACGCAGTCTGGTTTTTCTCTCCCCCGTCAGGTGGTCCACCTTCCCTGTGGCTGACATGGTTGCTGTATGGACAGTGGAGAGGACATGGATGTCTCATTTGTCATGCCACTTTACTGCCAGCTGTTGACATGTCTTATTTTGTATAATGGGTCATTTAGGATGGCAGTAGGGTCATTTAGGATGGCAGTAGCATTGTTGATGAAATTCAGTCATCGCAGCAGAACAGTCTTGGGAAAAGAGGGTGGCAAAGAAGGGAGTTACAAACATAGGATCTGTGAAACAGAATTCATGTAGGGAGTTATTCTTTACTATCCCCATGAGAAGGACTGTTGGAAGGAATACAATTCACTAAGTGTGGTTGACCCCCCATTCCTGGCTTTCTCTTCTCCTGTAGCTCCAAGGCATAGCGATTGGTCTCCTCTACTATGTCTCCCACCAGCTCCTCTGTCAGAAACAACTTGAGGCACTCTGCCTCAGATGTAAATGGCAAGGGGCGATGCACTCCAGACTGGGACTCATCAAAGCAAACAGCAGGGCCAGGAGGGGTGAAATGGCTGGCAGGCTTCCAGCTACCACAGAACTCCTGTACTTCATCCACTGTCATTCTGCCTCCATCACAACCAGCATCTTCAAAGGGAACTGGGACTTTGTCAGTGGACATGGGGTCCTCAGATTCAGGTTTCTCAATGGTTTCTCCAGAATTTCTGCATTTGTGAGAGTTCTCCTTTTGAAAGACATTGCTAATGCTACAGCTTAGCTCACTAGCTAAACATATAAACAACAATACTGAATGGCTCAGAGTGGGAGTGAGAGGTTACGTGATTGACTGCCTGGACGCCCCATTTGTATCACTATCAGAAAATGTTCTGTGTGGTAGTTATTGATATATTTACAGTTTTATTCACATGTTTTTGAAGTTCCGGTGATAAATCATGGATTCCAATTCTTGCATAGATTGTAACGGGCATATATGATGTGTGCAAAATATTTTTTGGAAGATTGAACTGATTATGATGAGCTAAGCTAATTCCAGCCATGTGTGGAGCCTTGTTTGTTGACATAAAATGCATTCTGGGTTTCACGTAATCGTTTGTCAGACCAAAGATGCTATAAAAAAATTACGTGAGTAAGGGTTGACAAATTTTTTGAGAACTTCAGGAAGTGAATGGTGGGATGTGAACGATGGTAGACAACACAACCCTTCAACATGCATACTATAAACAGAACAAACTCATCTTGTCTTCTCTTATTACCTTTGGTTTCTGTGAGGAAAAAAAGCATTGCGGAGCGCTGAAACGAATCATCGTCGGATTACTTTTGATTTCTAGAAAGTGTTTTATTAAACTATTTTGATCAATGGTGAGCTCTCCCGTGATGTGATTAATAATTAAAAGTAATCGCTATTAGCTTATTCATATTGTAGTTTATGTCAGCCGAGAATTATAAAATTAGATCCCTTGTGTTGCGTCAATCTTTCCTCAATTAGCACTAGGACAAATCTAGCCTACATTTTTCCGGTTTGGATGATTGTGTTATGCTATAGATACTTCTGTGAATATCTGAACATAGCATCCAAAAATAAAATGCTCACATTCTGGACATAACTCTGTAAGGACTGTGTTTGTGTAAATAGTTTCTGAAAAAAATGTGGCCAGCTCAAATGTTTAATTTTTCCTTTATTTAACTAGGCAAGTCAGTTAAGAACAAATTCTTATTTTCAATGACAGCCTAGGAACAGTGGGTTAACTGCCTGTTCAGGGGCAGAACAACAGATTTGTACCTTGTCAGCTCAGGGATTTGAACTTGCAACCTTTCGGTTACTAGTCCAACACGCTAACCACTAGGCTACCCTGCTACCCCTAAAATGCTGCCGCCCCTAAAATGCTGTTTGTTGCGTCATTCGAAACTAGCCCGTCTCAATAAGCAGTCTACTAAGCGTTCTAATCACACGGGTGATAATAAATGTTTGTTTTGTTTTATAAAGTCCCTCTTTATATCCAAAAACCTCCATTTTGTTTGCACGTTTTGTTCAGTAATCCACAGGCTCAAACGCAGTCACAACAGGCAGACGAAAAATCCAAATAGTATTCGTAAAGTTTGTAGAAACATGTCAAAATGATGTTTATAATCAATCCTCAGGTTGTTTTTAGCCTAAATAATCGATAATATTTCAACCGGACAATAACGTTGTCAATATAAAAGGTAAACAAGTAAGGTGCGCTCTCAGTCGGCGCATGAAAAACCTCTGGGACACTATAGGGTCCACTCATTCAGAGTGGCCTTACTCTCTCATTTTTCAGAATACAAGCCTGCTACTCAGGCCCAGAAGCTAAGATATGCATATTGTTAGTACATTTGGATAGAAAACACTCTGAAGTTTCTAAAATTGTTTGAATGATGTCTTTGAGTATAACAGAAGTCATATGACAGGCAAAAACGTGAGAAACAAATCCAACCAGGAAGTGGGAAATCTGAGGTTTGTAGTTTTTCAACTCTTTGCCTATCCAATATACAGTATAGATTTGGTCCGATTTCGCTTCCACTAGATGTCAACAGTCTTTGGAAGCTTGTTTGAGGCTTCTACTGTGAAGGCGGAGAGAATGAGAGCTGTTTCAACCAGAGGTCTGGCAGGGTGCCATGAGCTCAGCCTCGCGCGCGCCCGTGAGAGTTAGCTGCGTTCCATTGCATTTCTAAAGACAAATGAATTCTCCAGTTGAAACATTATTGAAGATTTATGTTAAAAACATCCGAAAGATTGACTCTATACATCGTTTGACATGTTTCTACGAAATGTAATAGAACTTTTTCACTTTTCGTCTGGACCTAGTGCTCGCGCCTCATGAATTTGGATTTGTGAACTAAACGCGCGAACAGAAAGGAAGTATTTGGACATAATTGATGGACTTCATCGAACAAAACAAACATTTATTCTGGAACTGGGATTCCTGAGTGTGCATTCTGATAAAGATGGTGTAAAATACTTGTATGTTTGAGGAATTTTAAATATGAGATTTCTGTTGTTTGAATTTGGGCGCCCTGCACTTTCATTCGCTGTTGTCATATTGATCCCGTTAGCGAGATCTCAGCCGTAAGAAGTTCATTTGGATGGCAGACCCCACGTAGGAATGATTTCCCACAGTAGGTTCTTTGCAACAGCCATTGCTGTGGCATGCTTGCATGGAAATGCCTCCATGCCACGGCATTCAAGAGATCAAGAGAAGAAAGTGAGGACAAGGTGCTGCGTGGTACGTGTTCATAATAAATGTATTAGCAACTGAACACTAAATACGAAAATGACAAAAATAATAACTGAAAATGTTCTGTCTGGTACAGATACGAAACAGAAAACAACTTCCTACAAAACCCATGTGGGAAAGAGCTACCTAAGTATGTCCCTGATTGAGCTGTCCCTGATTGAGAACCATACCCGGCCAAAAGCAAAGAAATACAAAAACATAGAAAAAATACATAGAATGCCGACCCTAGTCACACCCTGGCCTAAACAAAATAGAGAATAAAAAGCCTCTCTATGGCCAGGGTGTGACACTCCACCCACTTAGAGAAGCTATCTACTAGAGCCAAACAATACCTGTAACCCTGACAGGCTGACAACTTAATGAAATCCATCATCACATGCTCAAAAAGGCCCTTCTGGGGTTGATAAGCAGATATAGGCATGGCAATTCCCCTTCCTGCATTGTTATTCATACAAATCACACATTTTGCACAATATTTTTCAGCAAACACAGAAAATACAGGTGCAAACCAAAACCTATTTACAAAATCAACCACTCCCCCCTTTGACACATGGTTATGAAAAATAATTGCTTTCAACAGGTTATCAACAAGATTGGAGTGAGAAATAGTATTATACCGGAGGAGGTGTGTAAGCCACGTTGTTTCCACAGAGTTCCAAAATCATGTACCACACCAAATGCATTTCTACTGTCTGTGTAAATGGTGACTGGCCTTCAGCCAATATACAAGCTCTCGTGAGTGCAAACAGTTCTGCAGCCTGAGCTGAGAGGTGTGGTGGTAATTTAGCACTGTTGAGTGTTGTTGCCATTGTTGTTACAGCATAGGAGAACCACTTTTTGCCTTTCTCAGACCCTCTGAGCTGTGCCGTCTACACATATTTCCAAATCAGCATTCTGCAAAGGGACATCAGTCAAATATGACCTTGGTTTAGATACAAGTTCCACCACAGCTGTACAGTCATGTGGCTCTCCGTCCTCCTTGGTTGGAAACAAAGTTGCTGGATTGAGCACTGCACCTTTTCAGGGTCACATGAGGCATGGTTAGAAGCACATTCTAATAGTGTAGCAGACTCACTGGAGTCGAATGAGCAGTCTTAGCCTGTGAGATGAGAGCATGAACAGCATGTGGCACATGCACAGTTAGTTGACACATTGCAACAATGTCAGTAGCCACCATCCTCAAACAACACACCAAACCTCTCACCCCACTTTCCAATCGCTTAGACTAGTAACACACTGGTCTGTTTCCCCCCATGGTCCTGAGTCAACACAGAAGACATAAATCCATTATTCTCACACAAACAGATTGAAAAGCTTAGAATGGTCAGGCATTCCGTCAGGGCAGTCAGTCCTTCAGGGGTCCATTTTATCCTGTCATTCATAGGCATCTTGTGACCGTGAATAAGATCTGAAAGAGGCTGAACAACCTTGGCTTCGTCAGGCAGCCACGACTTCCGCCGAGGTTGGTCACTCTCCTTGTTCAGGCGGCGTTCGGTGGTAGACGTCACCGGTCTTCTAGCCATCGCTGATCCATCTTTCATTTTCCATTGGTATGTAATTATTTTCTACACACCTGGTTTCCATTATCCCATTGCATGTTAAAGTATTTAATCCTCTGTTTCCCCCATGTTTGTTGTGCGTGATTATTTCTATGTTCAGTTCGGTTCATGATGGCTGGTTTTTCGACGGGTGCTGTGTTCACACGTGCATAATATTTACCGTTGGTTATTGATCAAGTGTATTTGTTTACCTTGTGCCTTTAGTTTTTGAGTAAAGTACATTGCTCACTCATTTTGCTCTCCTGCGCCTGACTTCATGCACCAGCTACACTCACCTTCTGACAGAATTACGAACCTAACCATATGGAGTCAGCAGGAGCAGACAAGCCCGGATTAGGGGTCGAGGAGCGAGTCCAGCAGCATGCGGCCATGACACAGCATCTCGGCATCGCCATGGATCGCGTCCTGCAGAATCTGGACAGCTGGGAGAGAAGAGGACTTCCTCCAGTGCCTCCACCATCACCACCATGGACACCACTACTCACCCCTATTCCCCCGGTCCCAATGGGATTCAGCTCGATCTGCTGAAGGAGTATGATGGGACGGCTGCTGAATTGTCATGGGTTCCTACTCCAGCTGGAGCTCTACCTGGCAGCCGTGCACCCAGCTCCTTCGGGCCGTGAGAGCGTGTCCGCCTTCATCTCCTGTCTCTCAGGGAAAGCCCTGGAGTGGGCCAACGTGTTATTTCTTACATTAGTACCCCAGGTCATCTTAGGTTTCATTACATACAGTCGAGAAGAACTACTGAATATAAGATCAGCGTCAACTCACCATCAGTACGACCAAGAATATGATTTTCGCGAAGCGGATCCTGTGCTCTGCCTTTCAACCAGGACAACGGAATGGATCTCAGCCGGCGACCCCAAAAAACGACTCCGTAAAAGAGGGAAACGAGGCGGTCTTCTGGTCAGACTCCGGAGACGGGCACATCATGCACCACTCCCTAGCATTCTTCTCGCCAATGTCCAGTCTCTTGACAACAAGGTTGATGAAATCCGAGCAAGGGTAGCATTCCAGAGGGACATCAGAGACTGTAACGTTCTTTGCTTCACGGAAACATGGCTCACTGGAGAGACGCTATCGGAGGCGGTGCAGCCAGCGGGTTTCTCCACGCATCGCGCTGACAGAAACAAACATCTGGTAAGAAGAGTGGCGGGGGCGTATGCCTTATGGCTAACGAGACGTGGTGTGATCACAGTAACATACAGGAACTCAAATCCTTCTGTTCACCTGATTTAGAATTCCTCACAATCAAATGTCGACCGCATTATCTACCAAGAGAATTATCTTCGATTATAATCACAGCCGTATATATTCCCCCCCCCAAGCAGACACATCGATGGCTCTGAACAAACTTTATTTGACTCTTTGCAAACTGGAATCCATACATCCTGAGGCTGCATTCATTGTAGCTGGGGATTTTAACAAGGCTAATCTGAAAACAAGACTCCCTAAATTGTATCAGCATATCGATTGCGCAACCAGGGCGGGAAAAACCTTGGATCATTGCTATTCCAACTTCCGCGAAAGCTGACCACGACTCCATTTTGCAGATCCCTGCCTACAGACAGAAACTAAAACAAGAAGCTGCCACGCTGAGGTCTGTCCAACGCTGGTCCGACCAAGCTGATTACACACTCCAAGACTGCTTCCATCACGTGGACTGGGATATGTTTCGTATTGCGTCAGATAACAACATTGACGAATACGCTGATTCGGTGTGCGAGTTCATTAGAACGTGCGTTGAAGATGTCGTTCCCATAGCAATGATTAAAACATTCCCTAACCAGAAACCGTGGATTGATGGCAGCATACGCGTGAAACTGAAAGCCCGAACCACTGCTTTTAATCAGGGCAAGGTGACTGGTAACATGACCGAATACAAACAGTGCAGCTATTCCCTCCGCAAGGCTATCAAACAAGCTAAGCGTCAGTATAGAGACAAAGTAGAATCTCAATTCAACGGCTCAGACACAAGAGGTATGTGGCAGGGTCTACAGTCAATCACGGACTACAAGAAGAAAACCAGCCCAGTCACGGACCAGGATGTCTTGCTCCCAGGCAGACTAAATAACTTTTTTGCCCGCTTTGAGGACAATACAGTGCCACTGACACGGCCCGCAACTAAAACAGGCGGACTCTCCTTCACTGCAGCCGACGTGAGGGAAACATTTAAACGTGTTAAACCTCGCAAGGCTGCAGGCCCAGACGGCATCCCCAGCCGCGCCCTCAGAGCATGCGCAGACCAGCTGGCCGGTGTGTTTACGGACATATTCAATCAATCCCTATACCAGTCTGCTGTTCCCACATGCTTCAAGAGGGCCACCATTGTTCCTGTTCTCAAGAAAGCTAAGGTAACTGAGCTAAACGACTACCGCCCCGTAGCACTCACATCCGTCATCATGAAGTGCTTTGAGAGACTAGTCAAGGACCATATCACCTCCACCCTACCTGACACCCTAGACCCACTCCAATTTGCCTACCGCCCAAATAGGTCCACAGACGATGCAATCTTAACCACACTGCACACTGCCCTAACCCATCTGGACAAGAGGAATACCTATGTGAGAATGCTGTTCATCGACTACGGCTCGGCATTCAACACCATAGTACCCTCCAAGCTCGTCATCAAGCTCGAGACCCTGGGTCTCGACCCCGCCCTGTGCAACTGCGTATTGGACTTCCTGATGGGCCGCCCCCAGGTGGTGAGGGTAGGCAACAACATCTCCACCCCGCTGTACCTCAACACTGGGGCCCCACAAGGGTGCGTTCTGAGCCCTCTCCTGTACTCCCTGTTCACCCACGACTGCATGGCCACGCACGCCTCCAACTCAATCATCAAGTTTGCGGACGACACAACAGTGGTAGGCTTGATTACCAAAAACGACGAGACGGCCTACAGGGAGGAGGTGAGGGCCCTCGGAGTGTGGTGTCAGGAAAATAACCTCACACTCAACGTCAACAAAACTAAGGAGATGATTGTGGATTTCAGGAAACAGCAGAGGGAACACCCCCCTATCCACATCGATGGAACAGTAGTGGAGAGCGTAGTAAGTTTTAAGTTCCTCGGCATACACATCACAGACAAACTGAATTGGTCCACTCACACAGACAGCATCGTGAAGAAGGCGCAGCAGCGCCTCTTCAACCTCAGGAGGCTGAAGAAATTTGGCTTGTCACCAAAAGCACTCACAAACTTCTACAGATGCACAATCGAGAGCATCCTGGCGGGCTGTATCACCGCCTGGTACGGCAACTGCTCCACCCACAACCATAAGGCTCTCCAGAGGGTGGTGAGGTCAACGCATCACCGGGGGCAAACTACCTGCCCTCCAGGACACCTACACCACCCGATGTTACAGGAAGGCCATAAAAATCATCAAGGACAACAACCACCCGAGCCACTGCCTGTTCACCCCGCTATCATACAGAAGGCGAGGTCAGTACAGGTGCATCAAAGCTGGGACCGAGAGACTGAAAAACAGCTTCTATCTCAAGGCCAGTGGGATTGACAGTGGGATTGTGTGAAAAATCTCCTGGTAGATGCAGCACTTCCCAGGAGTCACGTGTATCCCTGTCACAAGAGTAGACGGAAACATTTGTCTCCGAATCCCTGGAGCAGGGGTACATTCGGCCCTCCACTTCACCTGCCTCCTCAAGTAAATGTTTTGTGAAGAATAAGGATGGAGGTCTGCGCCCATGTATTGACTATCGAAGCATCAACCAGATCACAGTTACCCGCTACCTCTCATAGCCAGTGCGATTGAGTCAATGCACAGGGTGTGCTTCTTCACAAAATTGGATCTCAGGAGCGCTTAAAACTTGGTGCATATCCAGCAGGGGGATGAGTGGACGACGGAATTTAGTACCACCTCAGGGCACTATGAGTACCTCGTCATGCCGTACGGGTTGATTAATGCTCCATCAGTCTTCCAGGCCTTTGTAGACAAGATTTTCCAGGACCTGCACAGATAGGGTGTAGTGGTGTATATCGACGAAATTCTGATGTACTCCGCTACACACGCCGCGCATGTGTTCCTGGTGGGCAGGGTGCTTGATTGACTGTTGGAGCATGACCTGTACGTCAAGGCTGAGAAATGTCTGTTTTTCCAACAGTCCTTCTCCTTCCTAGGGTACCGCATTTCCACGTCAGGGGTGGAGATGGAGAGTGACCACATTACAGCCATGCGTAATTGGCCGACTCCCTCCACGGTAAAGGAAGTGCAGCGGTTTCTAGGGTTTTCCACCTACTACCGGAGTTTTATCCGGGGCTTTGGTCAGGTAGCGGGTTCCCATTACCTCACTGCTGAAGGGGGGACCGGTGCATTTGCAGTGGTCAACTGAGGCGGACAGTGCTTTTGGTCAGCTGAGGACTCTGTTTACCTCGGCTCCCATGCTCGCTCATCCGGATCCCTCTTTGGCGTTCATAGTGGAGGTGGACGCGTTCGAGGCTGGGATAGGAGATGTGCTCTCTCAGCTCTCGGGTACACCACCAAAGCTCCGCCCCTGTGCCTTCTTTTCGAAGACGATTTGCCCAGCAGAGCGAAACTATGACATGGGGGACCGGGAGTTGTTGACTGTCGTCAAGGCTTTGAAGGTGTGGAGACATTGGCTTGAGGGGGCTAAACACACCGCAATCTGGAGTACATCCGGGAGGCGAGGAGACTGAATCCTCGGCAGGCAAGGTGGGCCGTGTTTTTTTTACCCGTTTTGTTTTCACCCTATCCTACACACCAGGTTCCCAGAACATGAAGGCAGACACACTGTCCCGGATGTATGACACAGAGGAGCGGCCCATGGATCCCACTCCCATAATCCCGGCCTCTTGCCTGATGGCACCAGTAGTGTGGGAGCTGGACGCAGACATCGAGCGGGTGTTACTTAGAGAGCCCACTCCCCTCCAATATCCAGCTTGGCGTCTGTACGTTCCGTCTGCTGTCCGTGACCGTTTCACCTATTGGGGCCAAACGTCACCCTCCTCTGGCCATCCGGGCATCAGTCGGACAGTGCGCTCTCTTAGTGGGAAGTACTGGTGGTCCACTTTAGCTAAGGACGTGAGGGTTTATGTCTCCTCCTTCTCAGTATGCGCCCAGTGCAAGGCCCCTAGGCACTTGCTTAGAGGGAAGTTGCAACCGTTACCCATTCCACAACTGCCGGAGTCGCATCTGTTGATGGATTTCCTAACAGATCTTCCTCCATCAGAGGGTAACACCACGATCCTGGCTGTTGTGGATCGATTTTCTAAGTCCTGTCGTCTCCTCCCTTTGCCCGGTCTCCCTACGAAACTACAGACTGCGGAGGCCCTGTTTACACAGGTCTTCCGGCACTACGGGCTGCCTGAGGACATAGTATCTGATCGAGGTCCCCAGTCCATGCCAAGGGTCTGGAGGGCATTCATGGAACATCTGGGGGTCTCGGTCAGCCTTACCTCAGGTTTTCACCCCAAGAGTAACGGGCAAGTGGAAAGAGTGAACCAGGATGTGGGTAGGTTTCTGCTGTCCCATTGCCAGGACTGGCCGGGGGAGTGGGTGGCGTTCGTGCCCTGGGCAGAGATGGCCCAGAACTTGCTCCGCCACTCCTCCACTATAAGCTCTCCCCCTTCCAGTGAGTACTGGGGTACCAGCCGGTTCTGGCGCCTTGGCATCAGAGACACATCGAGGCTCCTGTTGTGGATGACTGGTTTAGGCGCGCTGAGGAGACACGGGACGCCGCTCATGTGCACCTTCAGCGGGCCGTGAGGCACCAGAAAACCTGATCAGATCTCCACCATAGTGAGGCCCCGGTGTTTGCACTGGGGGACTGGGTCTAGCTCTCGACCTGAAACCTGCCCCTCCACCTGCCCTGCCGGAAGCTAGGCTTGCGGTTGTGGGGCCATTCAAAGTACCGAGGAGACTGAACAAGGTATGATACAGGTTACAGCTTCCCTCGATTATCGAATTAACCCCTCTTTCCATGTGTCTTTCCTCAGGCCAGTGGTGGCTGGTCCACTCCAGGAGTCTGAGGTGCGGGAGGTTCCTCTGGCCCCTCTGGACATCGAGGGGGCCCCGGCGTATGCAATTCGATCCATACTGGATTCGAGGCGTCTGATGGGGGTCTTCAGTACCTTGTGGAGTGGAAGGGGTACTGTCCAGAGGAGAGATGCTGGGTGCCGGTGGAGGACGTGTTAGACCCATTGATGCTGCGGGAGTTCCACCGTCTCTATCCGGATCGCCCTGCGCCTCGCCCTCCGGGTTTTCCTCGATGCCAGTGTCAGCGTGCTGCTGGAGCCGCGCGTCAAGGAGGGGTACTGTCACGACTTCCGCTGAGGTCGGTCCCTCTCCTTGTTCGGGCGGCGTTCGGCAGTCGATGTCACCCGTCCTCTAGCTCTCGCTGATCCATCTTTCATTTTCCATTGGTTTTGTCTTTATTTTCTACTAACCTGCTTTTCATTATCCCATTACATGTTCATGTATTTAACCCTCTGTTTCCCCCATGTTTGTTGTGCGTGATTATTGTTCAGTATGGTTCATGATGGCGGCTTTTTCGACGGGTGCTGTTCTCACCCGTGCGTAATATTAACCGTTGGTTATTGGTCAAGTGTATTTGTTTACCTTGTGCCTTTATTTTTTTAAGTAAAGTACGGTGCTCACTCATTTTGCTCTCCTGCGCCTGACTTCATGCACCAGCTACACTCACCTTCTGACAGCCCTGCAGTACCCTGCCATACCAGTCAGTGACATCAAGTAGTGTTTGGTGGTTTGCTCTGGGACAGAGAGAATAGCTTGCAATCTCTCTGGACCCAGCTGCCTGCCATTGGGTGTAATATCATGTCCCACATATTTCAGAAATTGGGAGACAAGTTGCAACTTATTTTTTGATACTTTGTGGCAATTCTCTGCCCGAAATATCAAAAGGGCTTGAGTATCAGTTTCACATTCCTCAAGTGGTGCCGGGATTGTAGCGCCCCTTCAATATGGAGAGTAGGGTAACTCCCCCGGCAAATCTCACAGATTCTGTGGACACAGTGAAATTATATGAGAGCTGGGTTCAAGTAGTATTTGTTTCCTTTCAGACTGAAATGCCAGATGGGTGGGGTTTCACATTTTTGGGGTTACTCAATTGGTTCCATTGTGCCAGGCAAGCTTGATAAAGAGCAAGTGAAATATTCAGAGAAACAAATACTATTTCAACTCAGTTCTGAATGATACCACTTTGTATGCATTGTTTCTGGGAAAATGTCAGTCAATTCAAAGCTATATAAACCATCAAGCGCTATGATGAAACTGGCTCTCATGAGGACCGCCAAAGGAAATGAAGATCCAGAGTTACCTCTGCTGCAGATGAAAAGTTTATTAGAGTTAGCTGCACCTCAGATTGAGCCCAAATAAATGCACACATATTAGAAAAAATGCTTTGCAGTTAACAGACACATCTCAACATAACCGTTCAGAGGAGACTGCGTGAATCAGGCCTTCGTGGTTGAATTGCTGCAAAGAAACCCCTACTAAAGTACACCATGAAAAAGAAGACACTTGCTTGATGGAAATCTGTCCCTTGTTCTGATGTAGTAAAATAGGAAAAATATAGAAAAACCCTTGAATGAGTAGGTGCGTCCAAACCTTTGACTGGTATGGTATAAAAAAATCAAAACATCTATTTGCATCTTTTCTCCTGGACGGGACATGCCGCCTTGCACTCCATTGCATCCATGGTGACCTGAAGAGCCAGCCAGGGGCCCTTAAACACCACTGACAGTGAGTCTTATCTCAGATGGGCTTTCAGTCTCCCCAGCCTCCCAATATACCCTTTGCTGGATAGTGTGTATTATCCTACGTGTTTGATAATCCTCCATCTCCACCACAAGGTGACCCCCACATGTCATATGTCATCTCTGTGGTGTACACCACCAACTTTTAACATGCCACCACTGTCCCTCTCCAGCCATCGTGACAACCGCAACGGATCTCCGTAGGGAAAACACTGGCATTCCAATACATTCTCCTCCTCCTCTTTTCTACCATCTCCTCTCTCACCATCCGTTTCCACTGTCTCCTTAAAATGTGACTCCCCTTTGAGATAAGTGTTGGATAAAAATGACAAATTTAGTTTTGATCACAGTGACATCTAATCAGTTTGGCAAGTTTTAATTTCACTGGACGATGCTAGCTACATTGGTGGGCCACAGGCTTATGGTGGCAGGCACACATACTCTGTGGTCGGGGTCAAAGGCATGAATTAATATTTAGGACTTTTTAATCTGTTTAATACCCTTCCCTATTCACAAGAACAAGGATGTTTGTCCTTTCCTGACAGGTATAATGTGTCATTATATTATAATATACTAATAAAATGAGGGACGCAGAAATCTCATATCGGCATATACCAACACTCTGCATAAGAAGAGTTAGCAAGCGTTACATTTCATTTGTGTACTTGACACTTTGACTCTGTGCTCCGCGCTCTGCTCTGTCCCTCTCCATTAAATCTTTCAACTTAGCGGCAACACAGAATTTGGTTGTCAAAACAGAATCTTGTCTCCCATATCTGTTACTCCCCCCAAGACAAGGGCCCAATGCACCACACCACATAGATAGATGGAAGACTAGCTCTCCGACAAGGAAAGGAAGGGGATGGAGTGATGAGTGGAGGGAGGGATAGAGGGAGGACTCTGGAGATATAGTTATGTAGCGAATCAGATCTTAATTTTCAGCCCTTTTACGTGTCACTATGGCGCCTGCTGTGTTTGCGTAGACAGGCCCCCTGACCGCACGAGGCCCCACAGAGTTCACTGTTGGGCATCCAGATATGCGCCTGATAAATAGAGCCGGCGTGCGGAGAGCCAAGGGATAGGACAGTGTCACATTGAGCAGTCAAAATGCATTATCTAGCTCTGTGTGTCAGGGGTAATGACAGGGGAGAGGAGAATTTAGAATGCATTATCACTCTCAGAATGAGTACATATCTGTGGGCCACTGTGCTCACCTACAAGGGAAAGCTACTGTGAACTGCTGTGAAATAGACAGCAAGTTGTAGACATAAAATGTCAATCCTATTTCTTGGGAAATAATATCAGTTGTCTGTATTACATTTTGAGAGCAGAATACAGGTTTGCCAAAGTGGAATCAGAATGTAAGAAGATGACTGCAATATATTAAAAAGCACATTTATTGTATATGCTTGTGCAAATATAAATAAATATAATATCATTTAATAATGAACTACTATCACCTTTTTTAATAATAGATACATAATTGGTTTGTGAATTTCATCATTTGAAAGTATTTGTATTTCTATGAAGTTCTTATAAATTTTTGATGTAAATGTTGTATTTATTCCAATTCAATTATGCAGCTGATTTAGTGTTTTTCAGTTTCATTGCATAGCACAGTATTAGCTGAATAAAATGACAGTATAAGTTCTACATGCAGTGTAAGAGTATAAGGACACTACGATTGTAATTCAAAATGACCAGAAACCAGTTTTAGAGAACATCAAAAAGATAACGTAATATTAAGAGGGGCCAGACAGGGGTGGAAGAAAGTTCTCAAATGTTTTGAAATACGTGGAAATGAGCATTCCCATCCAACCTCTGAATTCTAATGCAAATAGTAATATGTAATTATGAAATAAAATAAGTATCCAGCCTCCAATGCTTCCTCATATATCTTCTCTCTCTACCCCTGCAAAGTCCCATCTTGGACCTTCTATAATCGTGTTCCTCATTCCATTACACAGTCATCTTCCACTGGGCACAGATGCCAGTTCAAAGTCTGGTTTTGATTTACATTTGGCTGAGTTGTCAACTAATCTTGATTAAACCAAAAATGTCATATCATTGGAATTAGGTTAAAAGTTTAAAAAAAATGCCATTTAGGGTGATATCTTGCAAATCCTATTAGTTTTCCTCATTGATTTACCGTCATCACAGATTTTTGTGGTTGAAATGACATGGAAACAACGTTGATTCAACCAGTTTTTGCCCAGTGTGGTAAGCTGACCAGGATCAGGAGTTTGATAAGGCATCTATGCTTCCTTTGACTCTTTGTCACTGGGTCTGTGACTGTTGGCAGAGGCTCTGATGGGAGCATAAACCATATCATACATTTGAACACTGCGGCCCTCCATCAACCTCCAGGAGCACTTAGCCAGGGCAGGGGAGACCCGTCTCATCCCACCCCATGACGGGTGAGACCTTTAGGGTGATTCACGATGGCCCATTCCTCATCTACCCAGCTGGGGTAGATAGATTTTTTAAAGAATAATTTATATACAAAACTGAAGCGTCATGTTCATATGCTTTATAATGAATTCAGAACTGAATTTGTGTAAAGTTGAAGATCCAGAGACGAAAGAAAGGAGGGGAGAGAAAATACCCATTATCTTATATCCTAATGATATCATTGGAGTGCCAAACACTTACAATGAATAAAATGTAAATGAATGTTACCATATTAACGGGCAAAGAAATATCTAAAACACTTACTGCAGGGACTGTCTAAAAGGGTTACAGCAGGTACTGTAGGGTAGTGTAAGTGCCTTTAATTTCAAGATATCCACCTCTTGTTCAATTGAAGCTCACTATCTCTGTATATTATATTATCATACTTTGCTTTATTGCACTGCTACAAATAAAATTGCTATCAGTTTCAATTTGAGTGTCTCCAACAAACTTTCTCCTTCAGTGACAGAACAGTGGAACCTATGGCTCTCCAATATACACTTCCAAACCAATATGAATTTCCTCACTAACAGAGAAGGGGTTCTCTTAATAAATTCAATAGAAATACATTTGTGATATGAACTTGTCTATATTGTGTTGGCAGTTCATCATACAGGTATGAAGAGAGGGAGTGGGAGAGCAAGATAAGTTACATACACTGAGTGTACAAAACATTAAGAACACCTTAATATTGAGTTACCCTTTGGGTGGCTGACCACTCTTGATACTCATGGGAGACTGTCGAGCTTGAAAAACCCAGTTCTTAACACAAACTGGTGCGCCTAGCACCTACTTCCATACCCGTTTAAAAACCACTTAAATGTTTTGTCTTGCCCATTCACCCTCTGAATGGCACGTAACAGTATAACTTTAGACTGTCCCTGAACCAGAGACCCTCTGCACACATCAACAACAGTCACCCACGAAGCATCGCTAGCCATCGCTCCACAAAAGCTGCGGCCCTTGCAGAGCAAGGGGAACCACTACTTCAAGGTATCAGAGCAAGTGCCGTCACCGATTGAAACACTATTAAGCGCGCACCACCGCTAACTAAACTAGCGTTTCACATCCATTACACTCACCCCCCTTTTGACCTCCTCCTTTTCCGCAGCAACCAGTGATCCGGGTCAACAGCATCAATGTAACAGTATAACTTTAGACCATCCCCTCGCCCACACCCGGGCGCGAACCAGGGACCCTCTGCAAACATCAACAACAAGTCACCCACGAAGCATCGTTACCCATCGCTCCACAAAAGCCGCGGCCCTTGCAGAGCAAGGGGAACCACTACTTCAAGGTCTCAGAGCAAGTGACGTCACCGATTGAAACATTATTTAGCGCGCACCACCGCTAACTAAGCTAGTGTTTCACATCCGTTACACACACATACACAATCCCTGTCTCAATTGTCTCAAGGCTTAACAATCCTGCTTTAATTAACCTGTCTCCTACACTTCGTCTACATTGATTGCAGTGGATTTAACAAGGGACATCAATAAGGGATCAGAGCTTTTACCTCGATTCACTTGGTCAGTCTTTTTAGTGGAAATAGTAGGTGTTCATAATGTTTTGTACACGTAATTGACTTCGTGTGGAAAATTATGAACCTTGTTAACTTCTTCCACTAATGTCACACACGATGGTATTGCTTATATGCTAGAAATTACTTGTTTACACACCAGAACACACACATACACACAGTGCTACGTGATAGATTAATAGGTATTAGCTTTTAACAACCTTTTATGATTACAGAGCATCTGGTGATTGAATTCCACCCACATTGGAATTAATTGCATTTATTCCCTAATGTCACAAATACTGTATGTGATTAAAATGCAAACATCATGCTCAGCACTGCAACATCATCAACAAACACACAACAACACTTAGCATTGGACTTGAGCGCCTCATGTGAGAGCATGCGCAACTCACCCTAAAAAACAGCTTGTTAATACAATACTCCACCTACCCTCGTGCTCCTAGAGCAACTCTCAATTTTTTGTTCAATCAGTAATAGGTTTCTCTCATGTTGTGGTTGAGTAAAAATGAATACGTTGAACGTAGCCACTTCACTTTCCCATGCACCAAACCCTTACTGGTGTTGTTCACATTATTAAAATAAGAAAGTGTTATCGGGAAAGGAAAGATCCCTCGGCATAGAATAACTCATCTGTGCAAATGAAATGAAATGTGTGTATCGATCGTAGAGAGACAGAGAGAGAGAGGGATAGAGTTGGGAGGAGAGTGTACAGTATACAGAGAGAGAGCAAGAGAAAAATAAAGCGATGGAGGAGGAGAGAGTACAATACATTATGCAGACGTACGGAGTGCGGACAAATACAAGGATAGAGAGAGAAGGGAAAGAGAGAGAGAGAAGGGATGAAGAGAGAAAGAAGAGAGAGTGAGAGAGAGAAAGAGTAGCAGTCTTAATAATATAGTTTGTAGAAGCATGTTGGTTGGCCCTTTTCCATTTGCTCAGGGAGGAAGAAAATGCTGATGATTCACTGTGCTGACCCATATACTCTACCTGCTCCCAGCAAGCAATGCACCAGCTTGGTCTCTCTATCGCTCGCTCTCTCTATCACTCTCCCACCCCTCTCTCTCCCTTGCTCTCTTTCCCTCTCTCCATCTTCATACTTCAATGCAAGTTGGCTAAGGTTCCATTCCACCTAGCTCTGAATAAAATGAATGAATGATTATCCACTTGCCAAGAGATTAGCTGATGATACAGTTGTCACTAGATTTGACAGGGGAAGTGCTTGAAAATGAATTCACCATTGATAAAAACAGCACGACTTTTGATCAGGACACCCGATAACACCGACCAACATGCTGTCAACGGTGCTTGCGCTCTGGTTAGCTACAAATAAACCCAATGACCAATTTCTCTCTCACTGTTTCATGAGACAGCTAGGTCAAAAAACACAATAAAACACCAGCAGTGTAATTCATATCCTAGAACTACAGTACAACCCACCTCCAATGGGTAATATGGAACCATCCTGTATTCCACTCACATTCACCATCATCCAGTGATGTGCAGTTATTGATATGTAGGTTGCCACCATAGCTACGGTGTCAAAATGCATGAGGGTCCATGGTGGGTCCTGTTAGTGCCTGATGAAAACACAAGAGGACTGGCACCTTGTGCTGCCAGTGATAGCGGTGGCGTTGGTGACAAAACTCGCTAGACAGATCAAAAGCTCGGCACAGCCAGGCGCAGCTCATCTGCTCCCTAGGAATCATTAGCAGAGATCAAAGGAGAGCTTCCTTTAGCTAACGAAATTCTGCAGACCTGCTGCGATGACACCAGTCTAGTAATAATGTGACATGCATTCAATTATTATTGATGAAATATTACACACATAATGGTGAAATGGAACATTCAACAATGTTGTGTGTTCAGATAAGCAATAAAACATGATAATGGAGCTGTAGTAGCCTACCAGACACAACAATGAGGCTTAATTGTATGAGGAGAAAATGCACCAAATCTGTATCATATCCAATTGTACATTCTGAAGGAATGCAAATAATTAGAAGTGGTTCTGTGGCCATAGCAATTTTCTAACTCAAACTATGCCTTTGTAGCTCTGTAGAACTTTTTTTTTTTTTGGTAGAGGAAAATAGGGGCTAAGCGTATAATTACAAAGACACACGTATTTTCTGCATGACAGGATCCTCGCAATAATAGCTTCTGTTTCCAGAAGAATAGGGAGAATGAGAATCAGGTAATGCAAAAAAAGAGGGAGCGCTGCTTTGGCATCAAACATTCTCCTTGTTCAAATATTCATAGCTATAATGTGATATAATTATTGAAAAACAGGTAATAGGTAATTGGAGATAGGTGTGGTAGGTGATGTATCCAGCCCTTATGTTTCCTCCATGCAGACATGATTTGAGGTCCTAAGCGCAATGGTAACAAATTCATTAAGAGATCCCAGTTTACACTTATTATTCCTATATCGACCTGCACAATCTCAAATTTGCATTCTCAAAAAAATTTCCTCACACCAGCAATCGATGGGTGCTACTCTCTTCAGATTTAAAACCGGCGATTGACATTGATGAATGGAGGTGTCAGTAGAACAACCAATAGAAATGCCAAGTCGTGGAGAGGGGGAAATAGAGAGAAGGGCGAGGGACAAAACAAATATAGAGACATCAGACAAAGGTGATGAGACTAAAAAATGTAATCCAAAAACAATGACATTAACATAATATGTGAAATAGAGAAAAAGGAGGGGAATTCACTCGAAAAGAGGACAAAAAGACTCATCCAAGTCTGTAAAAAAGAAGAAGAAAGAAAGACTAGCCTTCAGGTTAGCCTTCAGACAGCTCTTCATCCCTTAACCCCCTAGCCGAAAGTAGAGCAGTGACATGAGAGGATAAACAGAGGGAGGCAAAGAAAGGGGTAGAGGGGGTCAGCCCGAGAAGTGCTGAAGCTGGGAGTTTTGGCTCTGGGAGAGAGAGAGAGTTTGTCTGTTTTTTTTTGGGGGGGGGGAGCAGGCACAAGCAATAATCTTCTAAAACAGGGTTAGGCATGAGTCTGCCGGATTAGGCAAGTGGAAATGTATAAACCTGCAACAATTTGCTTCTGCCTCTACATTCCTGCCCCAAACTCAGCGCTCAAAAAGCAAAGCTCAGTTAACAAAACCACCAAAGGCTACAGGAGGACTGGACTGTGCTGCTAAGCTTACACTTTGCCCAACTTACTCACCTTCGAAAACTGAGGTCAGGTGTTTGAATGCAACTTCAAACTCTGTATCCCGAAGTTAGAAACGATTAACATACAATTAAATAGCAACATCTAGCGCACACCTCAAACCTAGCTGGGACCTAGCTGGCGAACATTGCTGTCTGTGGACACTAAAGATAGAATTGAATTGAAGTTGAGGCTGCAGGCTCCCAATGCTCTCTCCCCGTCTGTCCACCATCTTCCCTTCCACCTGACTAGTCTCACCCTTTTCCTGTTTTGAAAAACCAAAGCCAGTGCCGCCTCATGCATATGTTAGTTTGCCACAAAAAGGTATCTTATTAATATAATGGTGCATTCTCGACCATCTCGTGAATAAGTAACAAACACCTTCCCAGGTCAAAGTACAGTACGTCAGATTCACTATGAACGTAGCACAGGGGATAGGTGGAAGCACAGCCGAACAGGCCGGTCTGTTCCCCTTAAGGGGAGTCCTTGACTTTTTCCACATTTTGGTACGTTATAGCCTTATTCTAAAATGGGTGAAATTTGTTTTACCTCAATCTACACACAATATCCAACAATGACAAACAAAGTATATATCACATTTACATAATATCCTCTGAAGAATCGTACCATACACAAATCTAACTGCCTGTAGCTAGGACCTGTAAAAAGGATATGCATATTCTTGATACCATTTGAAATTAAACACTTTGAAGTTAGCAGAAATGTGATTTAGCAGAATATTACACATTAGATCTGGTAAAAGGTCACACAAACAAAACAAAACAAAATTCAATTTATTTTTTTACGCCTTTGAAATGCAAGAGAAAGGCCATACCTCAAATAGGAGGCCAAGTGTCATTTAGATTTTGGCCACCAGATGGCAGCAGAGTTTGTGCAAGGTTTTAGACTGATCCAGTGAAGAATTACATTACTGCACAATATTTTGTATCAAGTCTGCCAGGAGTTTGTCCAACTATACCGAATTGGTCAATTGATACATTTTCACGTACCTAACTATAGAGAACATACAAAAATGCTATGGTAATATAAAATTTTCCTTCAGGGGTGAATGTATCAAACCATTCGCTGTGATAAAAAGTTTTTGTTGTTGTACACTCTCCTCAAACAATAGCATGGTATTCTTTCACTGTAATAGCTATGGTTAATTGGACACTGCAGTTAGATTAACAATAATTTAAGCTTTCTGCCCATATAAGACATGCCTATGTCCTGGAAAGTTTCCTGTTGTATATAATGTAACATGTTATATTAGCACAATCACATTAGCACACGTTAGAAACAATCGTCCCGGTTAAGGGACACCCATCCCGTAGAGGATAAGTATGCACAGACCATTTACTCAGTACTTTCTTGAAGCACCTTTGGCAGCGATTACAACCTCAAGTCTTTTGGGGTATGACACTACAAGCTTGGCACACCTGTATTTGGGTAGTTTCTCCAATTCCTCTCTGCAAATCCTCTAAAGCTCTGTCAGTTTGGATGGGGAGAGCTGCTGCACAGCTATTTTCAGGTCTCCCCAGAGAGGTTCAATCGGGTTAAAGTCCGGGCTCTGTCTGGGCCACTCAAGGACAGTCAGAGTCTTGTCCTGAAGCCACTCCTGCTTTGTCTTGGCTGTGTGCATTACAAGCATACCCATGATGCAGCCACCACTCTCATTGAAAATATTGAGGGTGGTACTCAGTAATGTGTTGTATTTGATTTGCCCCAAACATAACACTTTGTATTCAGGACAAATAATTTATTGCTTTGCCACATTTTTTGCAATATTTCTTGTTGCAAACAGGATGCAGGTTTTGGAATATTTGTATTCAGTACAGGCTTCCTTCATTTCACTTAATTAGTCAATTAGTTGCGTATTGCGGAGTAGCTACAATGTTGTTGATCCATCCTCAGTTTTCTCCTATCACAGTCATTAAACTCTGTAACTGTTTAAAATCATCATTGGCCTGATGGTGAAATAACAGAGTGTTTTCCTTCCTCTCCGGAAACTGAGTTAGGAAGGATGCCTGTATCTTTGTAGTGATTAGGTGTATTGATACATCATCCAAAGTGTAACTACCATGCCTGTCTTTTTTTACCAATCGACCAATAAGTGACCTTCTTTGCGAGGCATTGGAAAACCTCCCTGGTCTTTATGGTTGAATCTATGTTTGAAATTCACTGCTCGACTGAAAGACTTTACAGATAATTTTATGCATGGGGTGCAGAGATGAGGTAGTCACTCAAAAATATTTTTTTTGTTTGTTTTTTTACCCCATTTTTTCTCCCCAATTTCGTGGTATCCAATTGGTAGTAGTTACAGTCTTGTCTCATCGCTGCAACTCCCGTACGGACTTGGGAGAGACGAAGGTCGAGAGCCATGCGTCCTCCGAAACACAACCCAACCTAGCCGCACTGCTTCTTGACACAATGCACATCCAACCCGGAAGCCAGCCGCACCAATGTGTCGGGGGAAACACCGTACACCTGGCGACCTTATCAGCGTGCACTGAGCCTGGCCCAACACAGGAGTCGCTACTGCGCGATGAGACAAGGATATCCCTTCCGGCCAAACCCTCCCTTACCCGGACGACGCTTGGCCAATTGTGCGCCGCCCCATGGGCCTCCCGGTCTCGGCCGGCTGCGACAGAGCCTTGGCTCGAACCCAGAATCTCTGGTGGCACAGACCACTGCACCACCCGGGAGGCCCATTCAAAAATCATGTTAAATTCAGGCTGTAACACATCAAAATGTGGAAAAAGTCAAGGGGTGTGAATACTTTCTGAAGGCACTGTAGCACTGTATGTTTCCATTGTCATCCGACCCACTCAAACACGTATAACATCACTACCAAAGCTAAAGATTATAAGAACCTATGGCAATCCTACACACTCTACCAGCTGTTCACAAGCATGTTCACCATTGAGTGCATAAAGTCAACATAAAGCAGCCTTTCCCATCTCTCATATACCACCCAATCTGTCACCTCTGAGACGTGACTTGCTGCCCACCTGTCAGGCAAACCAAGCAGCTGTGACAGCTATGTGAGGAAATTGTCTCCAAGAAGAGTGGCAGTGAACCGCAAGTGTTATGTAGTTCCTAACGCACTCTGTCCCACTAAACTCCCATCTCCATTTGGTTCCTCTCGTAGAGATAGTAGTCCCCCCCCTCCCCTGGGAGCTTAGGGCATTTTGGAAAACAACACCACTATGAAAATAAGTGTTGTGAATGTGTCTGTATATTTCTTTAGTGTGTGTTTGTCTGTGTGTGTATGTATGTGTGTGTGTGTGTGTGTGAGTGTCATGTGCACAGGCATGTGTGTGCGTTTGTGTCGTGTGTACCTACATGCCTCAGGTCCCTCCTGGATCACCAGGACTCTGACAGTGGGGGAGACTATTTTGAAGTTCCCATGCATCACAAGACAGTTAGCTCCCAAAGACAAAGCATTAGCATTCAAGGATACAAATACATTTGACATAGCCTTGGCAGCAGCCTCCCTATCCCTGCTGGGGCCAAGAAAAGCAAAGGGAAGGAAAGAAAATGGAAGAGAAGAGAATGAAGAGTCTTTGAATTGGAGTCTTCAGAATCATCCATAGAGCGCAGTGACCCTCCCCACTTTTTTAAATAAGGTTCTAATTCCTTGTGTGTTGTCTCGCTCAGTGCTCTCCTATGCTGTGGGGTGCTGCATTCCGTCATACTGCTGATGCCGGGGTATTTCTGCATTGATTATACAGCTGGGATTAGCTCAAATGCAAATGTGTCTAAGTGTGTCTTTGTTAGTGTGCAGGAGAAGCTGAATCATAGAAATGCTCTTTGAAATACCGCAAAACTGTCTGTACAGAGGAATATTATAGATACACACTGTACACAACTCATTAACTGACAATACACAAAGGCCGATAATACAATGGGGATAAATCAGATTAACTCAGACGATAGAGAATCCTTGTAACTGTGAAAAAAAGGAATTCTTTGAAAGCCTTGGGAGAGTTTTCCAGGAAACAAAAAAAGGCATCACTAGATTAAAAAACAGGAAAGAGAGAAATCCCATTCTGATAATTACATTGTGGATGCTAAAATTATCAGCATTTCCAATTGGGGATTTTGTGAAGGCTATCTTTGAACATGTGTTTACAGAATAGACGCTATGTATTAGCTTAGACCTACTGTAAACATAGACTCAACCTAACGGGATTCTCCGTGATGTGATTTTACAGAAAAAGGATGCTTGCAGATGTGCTCCACCAAGATTAGCTCAGCATATGTGTAGATTGAATCATCCACCGATTAATTTGATTAGTTCCGGAATCATCTGCCAAATTGGTGCGCAGGTGGGGCCTCTATTTTTGTGACGTGTCCAATTTTGCATGACATGAATAAAATAACAACATGTACCAGTCAAAAGTTTTGACACACCTACTCATTCAAGGATTTTTCTTTATTTTCACTATTTTCTACATTGTAGAATAATAGTTAAGACATCAAAACTATGAAATAACACATATGGAATCATGTAGTAACAAAAAATGTGAAACAAACCTAAATATATTTTATATTTGAGATTCTTCAAAGTAGCCCTTTGCCTTGATGACAGCTTTGTACACGCTTTGCAGTCTCTCAACCAGCTTCATGAGGTAGTCACCTGGAATGCATTTCAATTAACAGGTGTACCAAGTTAAAAGTTAATATGTGGAATTTCCTTGATAATGCATTTGAGCCAATCAGTTGTGTTGTGACATGGTAGGGGTGGTATACGTCCATATTATGGCCAGAACAGCTAAAATAAGCAAAGAGAAATGAGAGTCTACTATTACTTTGAGACATGAAGGTCAGTCAATACGGATTTACTTAGAATTCAAGGCACACTTAACCAACATGGCTACCACAGCATTCTGCAGTGATATGCCATACAATCTGGTATGTGCTTAGTGGGACTATCATTTGTTTTTCATCATCACAATGACCCAACACACCTGCAGACTGCTTATTAAGGTTATTTGATTAATAAGGAGACTGATTGAGTGCTGCGTCAGATGACAAGGCCTCCACAATCACCTGACCTCAACCCATTTGAGATGGTTTGTGATGAGTTGGACCGCAGAGTGAATGAAAAGCAGACAAGTGCTCAGCATATGCATATACCATAGCAACACCCAGCTCCAGCAGGTATACTTCACTAGCCATCCAAAAAGGCAACACTTCATTTGGCCACCTTTCCTTCCAGTGCTCTGCTGCCAATGACTGGAATGAATTGAGAAAATCTCTGAAGCTGGAGTCTTATATCTCCCTCTCTAACTTTAAGCATCAGCTGTCAGAGCAGCTTACTGTACCTGTACACAGCCAATCTGTAAATACCACACCTGCCTACCTCACCCCCATATTATTACTTAACCTTCCCTCTTGCTCATTTGCACCCCAGTATCTCTACTTGCACATCATCATCTGCACATATATCACTCCAGTATTAATGCTAAATTGTAATTACTTTAGCCTTTATGGCCTATTTATTGCCTACCTCCCTGCTGTTCTGTATTTACACACACTACACAAAGATTTTTCTATTTTTCATTTATTTTGTGTTATTGACTGTTCGTTTGTTTATGTGTAACTCTGTGTTCTTGTTTTAGTCACACTGCTATGCTTTATCTTGGCCAGGTCGAGAAGAGAAAGAGAAACTTGTTCTCAACTGGCCTACCTGGTTAAATAAAGGTACAAAAAAATAATAAAATATGTGGGAACTCCTTCAAGACTGTTGGAAAAGTATTCCAGTTGAAGCTGGTTAGGAGAATGCCAAGATTGTGCAAAGTTGTTCTCAAGGCAAAGGGTAGATACTTTGAAGAATCTAAAATATTAAATACATTTTGATTTGTTTAAAACTTTTTTGTTACTACATGATTCCATATGTGTTATTTCATAATGTTGATGTCTTCACTATTATTCTACAATGTAGATAATAGTCAAAGAAAAATAGTACAAAAAACTCTTGAATGAGTAGGTGTGTTCAAACTTTTGACAGGTAATGTATGTAGGATGCGGTAGGCCCACAGTACAGTATGGTGACCTTGTAAAAACGGCAAAATCGTCAAAGACCCAACCACCGAAGCCATCAACTATTTTCTCTACTGCCGCAAGGCATCAAGTCTGACACCAATGTGCTCTTGAACAGCTTCTATCCCCAAGCAACACGACTGATAAATAGCTAACAAAATAGCTACACAGACTGAGTTTACCTTGTACACCTATTGACCTACAGTATGCACACTCACAGGGCCCTACACACGCACACACACACACTGTCACACCAACACACACACACACACACACACACACACACACATAATCACTCCATCATTTGCTCACTCACAGATAATATGCAGATACATATTTATTGAACGTGGCCAGCTTCAGTTGTCTCTGCCTTGACTGCACAATTCATCACCACCGTCCGTCTCCTTCCCTTCTTTCCACCGTGAATTGATAATTCAACAATCTGGCTTAGTTTTCTTAGAAATTATAAAAAGTTTGCCGCCACTGTCAGCAAAAAATGACAAACTTCAGCATCCTGACAGCTTTCCACTCCCCTACGCCTAACACACACACACACATCACGTACCACACATCACGTTCTCTGTCGCTCTTTAGAACATGCAGACTGACAAACACACACACACCCACACTCAAACACACACACTTACCAATGCACGGCATGTCGGATCAAAACCCTGAACTTCAAATCAATGGGAGGAATGGAGACTGGCCTCTGTGCTGTTTGCAGCAACATATGAGTCATCTGTTGTTGAAAGGCTGATTGCCATGTCTGCAGAGACACACCACTGACACGGTGAAACACTACATTTGTCAGAGACATGCCACATGGTTGGTTGGAGAGTCTGTTTCATTTCTTAGTCAAGCCGATAAGTGTCATTGAAAGGGCTATTTCACCACTTTGCTGAAAGACACTCCCCAACTGATCCATTGAGAGTTGGAAGAAGATATGATCAAATAGCAAATATGTGAAATATGACATATGACAGAGGTGGGGGATGCAATGGTAACAGCTGTTTACATGGATCATTATGTTAATTAAGGATTCCCTTCAGGATAGTACTTCAATTGGAAAATGAACAAAAAGAACAAGCATCAACAAAATGGCTGAAATACCCATAGAAAGATTGTAATTTGTTAGCTTTCCTTTTCCTCAGAGTTTGAACATTATCCTGTCTCCCTGATCACAGTCGACGATCAACACAATCTTCTAATGTGCTTTCAAATGAGAGTGACTGTGCCTCCCTTAGTATGCTTCACCAAACTATTCACATTAGCACTTTTGACCTAAATCTTCTTAGGTAGTAGAGAACACCCTCCCAAATCCACTGGCACTCCAATCCCACCGGATTGACACTGCTCCAGAGTTAAGTAACTCCATTGATTTCATTTCACATGCCATTCGATTCGCTGGATCATAACACCCACAAAGAGATTGGGTTGGCATGGATTTTCTCCTGTCGGGTCAAAAGGCCTAGAACATAATAGTTTTTTATTACTTTTTGGCCCTTCCAAACACATATCCATATATCAAATTTATGTCAACTGGTCAATATTGCACATGAGATTTTGTTCCTTTTTTCTTGTTTGTTATTCAGTCCAGTCTCTAAGATACGGTGCTGTCTGGTATTGAGAAGCGGCAGTATGTTCGATTAGTTCTCAACCCTCATAGTATGAGGTGCCTTTGGAGGTGCCTCTGGAAAAGTTATTTTTTGCTCCCTTGTGCTGTTTGAAGGCTGACACAGCCTTGGTGGGGAAGAAAGGCCTCACGTCTGTTAAGCACACCTAAAATGAACAATGGAGAAACTGACAATTCTTCCCACAGGGAATAGTCTCTCCCACTTCTCTCTCTCTGTACACCCCCATTGCTCTCTCTCTTATCAGTGATTGTTAAAGAGCAAGAAAAGTAGATAAAGCACCCCCTATCCACTTTCTCTTTCCTCTTTGATGCATATGAAGACAGGTAGATTAGCAGTGTATGACATAATCTGCTACCATATATTAATCTATTGTTAAATGTTAGCTATTTACAGTGCCTTCAGAAAGTACTCTTACCCCTTGACTTATTCCACATTTTGTTGTGTTACAGCCTGTATTCAAAATGTATTAAATGTATTTTATTTCTCACCCATCTACACACAATACCCTATAATGACAAACTGAAAACGTGTTTTTAGACATTTTTACAAATATATTGAAAATGAAATACAGATATCTCATTTACATAAGTATTCACTCCGCTGAATCAATACTTTGTAGAAGCACCTTTGGCAGTGATTACAGCTGTGAGTCTTTCTGGGTAAGTCTCTAAGAGCTTAGCACACCTGGAGAGCACAACACTTGTCCATGTTCTTTTCAAAATTCTTCAAACTCTGTCAAATTGGTTGCTGATCGTTGCTAGACAACCATTTTCAGTTCTTGTCATAGATTTTCAAGTAGATTTAAGTCAAAACTGTAACTCGGCCACTCAGGAACATTCACTATCTTCTTGGTAAGCAACTCCAGTGTACATTTGGCATTGTGTTTAGGTTATTGTCCTGCTGAAAGGTGAATTCATCACCCAGTGTCTGGTGGAAATCAGACTGAATTCCAGAGTCCTTAATGGTTACAAGCATACCCATAACATGACACAGCCACCCCATGCTTGAAAATATGGAGAGTGTTACTCAGCAATATGTTGTTTTGGATTTGCCTCAAACATAACACTTAGTATTCAGGACAAAACATGTATTGGTTTGCCACTTTATTTGCAGTATTACTTTAGTGCGTGTTTTTCACTGTCAATTAGGTTAGTATTGTGGAGTTACTACAATGTTGTTGATTCATGCTCAGTTTTCTCCTATCACATCCGTTAAACTCTGTAACTGTTTTAAAGTCACCATAGGCCTCATGGTGAAATCCCTGAGCAGTTTCCATCCTCTCCGTCATCGGAGTTAGGAAGGACGCCTGTATCTTTGTAATGACTGAGTTTATTGATGCAAAATCCAAAGTGCTATTATTAACTTCACCATGCACAAAGGGATATTCAATGTGTTCTTTTTCAATTGAATTGTATCTACCAATAGGTGCCCTCTTTGGAGGCATTGGAAAACCTCCCTGGTCTTTGTGGTTGAATCTGTGTTTGAAATGCACTGTTAGACTGAGGGACATTACAGATAATTGTATGTGTGGAGTACAGAGATAAGGTAGTCATTCAAAAATCACATTAAACAATATTACTGTTAACTATGCAAACCTGTATGTGGGACAATTTGAAGAACCACTCCTTTATAAAACAGAGACACACTCCTTACTTTCTAAAATACTTCTATGGAATAGATACATAGATGATGTCTTTGCGCTTTGGGAAGGAAGTCAGCAGGAGCTAAATTAATTCTAAACGAGAGCTCTGAATACCTCAAATTCACCATGTAGACTGATGAGAGAAAAATAGAGTACCTGGACTTATGGACTATCAAAGAGAATGATGTATTACACACAGACGTATACACAAAGCCCACAGATTGCAATGCCTTGCTATGTGTGGATAGTATGCATCCCCTTCCCCTCAAGAATGGTCTACCATATAGCCAGTTATGCAGGGTTAAACAAATCTGTGGCAACCAGTCAGATTTTGACAGCAAAGCTAAAAAATGAGGCTACAAAACTCTTGATGCTGCAATAATGAAAATATCTCAAAAACCAAGAGAGAAATTACTAAAAACTCAACCAAAGACGCAACCGTCTTTTGCACTAAGTATACCAAGGGTTCGGAAAAATGAAAGCATTCCTGAAAAAGCACTGGCATATTCTGCAATCAGACCCAAAAAATTGAACACCTCTTCAAGGAACCCCCACTGGTGGTCTATAAGTGTGGTCACAATATTGGAGATAGTTTGGTGAGATCTGACATGCCCCCTGAGCCTACTCAGACACTCTTGACACCTATCCCAAATGGGAACTACAAATGTGGCTCATGCCCACAGTGGAATAGCACTATAAAGACACCCACATACAGGTCGAAATATCCCTGTTAGGGGTATCATCTCATGAAAGACCAAGGGAGTAATCTATCTCATCACCTGCTCATGTGGAAAAGCCTACGTTGGACAAGCGAAAAGACAATTAAAACAAAGCATAGCTGAACACCGCAGCCCAATCAGGTGTAAGAACACTGACTATCCAGTAGCAGCTCACTTTGTTGAAGCTAATCATTCAATCCCCTCCCTCAAATACACAGGCATTTAGCATTTTGCTCTACCAAGGAGAGGAGGTAACATCGAGATCCTACTACTACAAAGGGAGGCTTACTGGATATCCTATCTAAAAACATTGACCCCTAGTGGTCTGAATATTGACTTTGATCTCAGGCCCTTCTTATGAACACATTTTTCCTTTATGAACAAGTCTTATAAATGTATATGTTCTTTCTACAGCTTATTAGCGTACACCTAATATGTTCCCCCTGTTTGATGATGCTCATTATACAATAAGGTTGAACCAAAAGATTAAATGTAACACATTTGAAATGAAATATCAAATGATTATGTGAAATTGAATGAAACAATGTATGTTGATGCTAATATGATGTACAATATTCCATTATGTTTCTATATGACAACAATAGCATAATATATTTAATTTGCCATATACTATTTTTTGACAGTTTCACTAATTAATTTTAATTAAGTCACACCCATCACTATTGTCATTGGTTGCACTAATTGCACTGTTAGTCTATATAACCTGGTTCAAGTATTCATAACATTACCCTGAGGAAGGCACAGTGATGCCGAAACATTGGTAAATACCCATTAAATTGCTGGGAGTTCATACATGGAGAGTGTAACTTTCCTTATTTTGATAGTTTATAGTTTACTCGCCTCTAGTCAGTACCTCCACACAAACTATTTTTTTCTGGGTGTGCGGCAGCTCATGTTTTTTAAACAATAGTATTGCACACAGAGTGAGTCCATGCAACTTATTATGTGACTTGTTGCAAGCAAATGTTTACTCCTGAACGTATTTACACTTGCCATAACAAAGGGGTTGAATACTCATTGACATTTCATCTTTTAATTTTTCATTATTTTGTAAAAACTTTGAACTTATGGTGTTTGTGTGTGTAGGCCAGTGACAAAACAAGTCTCAATTTAATCAATTTTATATTCAGGCTGTAACACAAAAAAAATGTATAAAAAGTCAAGGAGTGTGAATATTTTCCGAAGGCACTGTACTCACTTATAAAGATGACTTCATATTGACTTTGATAAAATGCTGAAAAGGCAAGGTGTGTGCCCTCTGTCAAAGTAACATTAAGTTGGCATAGGACTGTTGAAATTTCTTGGAGAGTGACCCATTAACATACGGTATTCAAGACAAATACCACAACGTTCCTGCCTGAATGTCTGCCAAGCACCTGGATACTGCAGTGCAGACCTTCCCAGACCATGGGGAGAGGGAAGGGGTATAGGGGGTGCAGGTGGATTGAAAGTTGGCTGAAGGTTGAAGTGAGTTGGTGCTGAGGATATCCGAGGACAAACTATCCTCTTGGTTCCCAGAGGTACACCCTTACAACACTAAAGCACATGCAAATATAAAACATACGGATACACACACTTGCACATACACACTCACATGTGCACGTGCATGAGTACATACACAACCCCAAACCCATGCACACAAATAGGTCTTGTTAGGCCATTCAGTATGTCTCCACCATGCCTCCTCTAGCATCCCCACTGTGCACATACAGTGGTGCAAAAAAGTATTTATTCAGCCATCAATTGTGCAAGTTCTCCCACTTAAAAAGATGAGGAGGCCTGTAATTGTCATTATAGGTACACTTCAACTATGACAGACAAAATGAAAAAACAAATCCAGAAAATCACATTGTAGGATTTTTTATGAATTTATTTGCAAATTATGGTGGAAAATAAGTATTTGGTCAGCTACCTTCAGAGCCTTGCCCTCACCAAAGTACTGAGCTAATTAAGGTTTGATTAAGTTCAGAACGGTTTCTAAGGATATGCAGAACATAGGGTGGGAGGAGTCCCCCTCGGTCTGTTAGAAGCAGTCGCTGTGAAATTGGATGGTTGGCTGTTAAAACCTCTTCAGTCGACCCTCTACTTTTTTGAACATTTTGTTAAAAATCGCGCAACATTTCAGCGCCCTGCTACTCATGCCAGGAATATAGTACGTTCATATGGTTAGAATGTGTGTATAGGAAACCCTCGGACGTTTTTAAAACTGGTTAAATCACGACTGTGGCTATTACATAACGTGCGTTACATCGGAAAGCGCAGGAAAACCTGATCACAGAAAATGGAAATAAATATCCTTGCGCCACTTCCAGCAATTGTTAACAGTGAGCCGAATTAGATAAGACCGAGCATTCAACTCCCACAGCATCCCCATGTAGTCGAGTATCTTGTGAATTTAATCATCTTTGATTCTTGGTTGAACCGAAAGAGGGGCACCGCTTACCTCCGGTCTCCGCCCAGATCATTCCGGAAGAGCTCTCTCCTGAAATTTTTTCCAAGACGACAGCTAATGATATATACATCGCCTACGGATGATTTTTATCGCTTATTAACGTTTACTAATACCTAAAGTAGCATTACAAACGTATTTCGAAGTGTTTTGTGAAAGTTTATCGTCTACTTTTTGAATTTTAAAAAATGACGTTACGTTGTGAAATCGCTGTTTTTTTCGTTTATCACACAGTCTACATATAACGATATCTTGGCTTTATATGGCCCGATTTAATCGAAATAAAGACCCAATAGTGTTTATGGGACATCTTAGGAGTGCCAACAAAGAAGATGGTGAAAGGTAATGACTGTTTTCTATTTTATTGTGCGGTTTGTGTAACGCCGAAATGCTAATTATTTTGTTTACGTCCCCTGCTGTGCTTTTCTGTTGTAGTGTATTGGTGCATGCTATCAGATAATAGCTTCTCATGCTGTCGCCGAAAAGCATTTTAAAAATCTGACTTGTTGCCTGGATTCACAACGAGTGTAGCTTTAATTTGATACCCTGCATGTGTATTTTAATGAACTTTTGAGTTTTAACTAATACTATTAGCATTTAGCGTAGCGCATTTGCATTTCCAGAGCTCTAGTTGGGACGCAAGCGTCCCAGGTAGAGGTAAGAGGTTAACAACCTTTGATCCCAGGGCCGGCCCGAGCCTTTTGGGGGCCCTGAGCAAAATGTTATTGTGTGGCCCATCCACCTTGTGGGAAAAATATTTGAGTAGTAGAAACTTCTTCCTTTGGACAATTAGTGAAAGCATTACCATGTTGATTTAAATCTCATTTGGTACACTCTACATTAGCATTCCAAAACACTTCAATGGTCTCACAGCTGTAATAAGTTGACTGCGCAAGCGGCAAGACATTCGGTATCTCATTTTACAAAATAAAATATCCACTTTTCACTTATGTTCAGACAACATAATAGGGCAACAATATGTGATTATACAGATATACTAATCACAATATTTCATGTTGTTTGTCTACATAATTTAAACATAAAATCGAACATTCATTTGCATGAGACAAAGTCCACTTTATCAATAGTTATTGCTGTATCATCCTATGGTGCCACTGGTACCAATGACATCTATTCTATAGTGGCTGCACCACCGACTAGTGTGGTGCAGCCATCTAAGATTGCAGTGACCTTATATTCACACAACATTTAAGGACATATACTGTACATAACGTTTACATACAAAATCTGTACCATATTATTATTCTACCCAATAACGTTTGAAACATGTTTTGTGCTGCTACCACGTTGTACTGCTGCCATGTTGTGTTGTTACAATGTTGTGTTGTCATATGTTGCGGCCTTGCTATGTTGTTGTCTTAGGTCTCACTTTATGCAGTGTTCTGTTGTCTCTCTTGCCGTGATGTGTGGTTTGTGCTATATATGCAGTGCCTTGCGAAAGTATTCGGCCCCCTTGAACTTTGCGACCTTTTGCCACATTTCAGGCTTCAAACATAAAGATATAAAACTGTATTTTTTGTGAAGAATCAACAACAAGTGGGACACAATCATGAAGTGGAACGACATTTATTGGATATTTCAAAATTTTTAACAAATCAAAAACTGAAAAATTGGGCATGCAAAATTATTTACTTTCAGTGCAGCAAACTTTCGAGGGAAAGCTAGGATATCTATATGATTATGTCTGTGAGTATAACAGAACTGATATAGAAGGTGAAACCCAGAGGACAAACCATCCCAGAAAAAAAACTATTTTCAGCCTACCACTGTTTCCAATGGCTGTCACTTTTATTATAAGGCAAAATCCTCCCACATTGCAGTTCCTAGGGCTTCCACTAGATGTCAACAGTCTTTAAAACGAGTTTCATGCTGGTGTTTGGAAAAATTTGCCAGAAATTGAAGTTTTTCTAGGTGGCTCCCATTTTGGCTGTAGTGTTTCCAAGCGCGTGGAAGAGAGCACGGTCTTTGGTATTTTTCTCCGGTAAAGACAATAACGATTCTCTGTCTTAAATGTTATTGTTTATTTAAGTATTAGGGTACCTAAGGTTTGATTATGAATGTGGTTTGACTTGTTTGGAAAAGTTTATTAGCAACGCTTGGGATTCATTTTGTATGCATTTTGATGGAGGGAAACTGGGTGGTGTAACGGCTTTCTTCCTCCTCTTCTGAGGAGGAGTAGCGAGAAGGATCGGAGGACCAATGCACAGTGTGGTAAGTGTCCATAACGTTTATTTAAAGACATAAACTGAACACTACAAAACAATAAACGTGAAAAGAATGAAACCGAAACAGTACCGTGTGGCAACAAACACTCACACGGAAACAAACCCCCACAACTCATAAGTGAAACCCAGGCTACCTAAGTATGATTCTCAATCAGAGACAACTAACGACACCGGCCTCTGATTGAGAACCATACTAGGCTGAACTCAAAACCCCAACATAGAAAAACACACATAGACTGTCCACCCCAACTCACACCCTGACCATACTAAATAAAGACAAAACAAAGGTCAGAACGTGACAGGTGGATTATTGACTGAAGAGAACCAGGTAAACCAGGTAAACTGAGTTTTTATGGATATAAAGAAGAACATTATCAAACAAAAGGACCATTTGTGATGTATCTGGGACCTTTTGGAGTGCCAACAGAAGAAGATCACCAAAGGTAGGGCATTTATTATATCGCTATGTCTGACTTTCGTGGCACACCGGCCTGGTTGAAATATATTTTTCATGCTTTTGTATGCGGGTTGCTGTCCTCAGATAATCGCATGGTGTGCTTTCGCCATAAAGCCTTTTTGAAATCTGATACAGCGGCAGGATTAAGAAGAAGTTAAGCTTTATTTTGATGTATTAACTTGTGATTTTATGAAAGTGAAATATTTACAATTCTGTAGTTTGAATTTCACACTCTGCTATTTCACCGGGAGTTTCCAGGTGGGGCGCTACGGTCCCACAAGAAGTTAACCTGTTGCTTCTACTCGGGACGCTTGCGTCCCAACTAGAGCTCTGGAAATGCAAATGCGCTACGCTAAATGCTAATAGTATTAGTTAAAACTCAAAAGTTCATTAAAATACACATGCAGGGTATCGAATTAAAGCTACACTCGTTGTGAATCCAGGCAACAAGTCAGATTTTTAAAATGCTTTTCGGCGAAAGCATGAGAAGCTATTATCTGATAGCATGCAACACCCCAAAAGACCCACAGGGGACGTAAACAAAATAATTAGCATTTCGGCGTTACACAAACCGCACAATAAAATAGAAAACATTCATTACCTTTCACCATCTTCTGTGTTGGCACTCCTAGATGTCCCATAAACACTATTTGGGTCTTTATTTCGATTAAATCGGTCCATATAAAGCCTAGATATCGTTATATGTAGACTGTGTGATAAACGAAAAAAACATTGTTATAAAAAAGTAACGTCATTTTTTAAAATTCAAAAAGTCGACGATAAACTTTCACAAAACACTTCGAAATACGTTTGTAATGCAACTTTAGGTATTAGTAAACGTTAATAAGCGATAAAATTCATCAGGAGGCGATGTAAAGATCATTAGCTGTCCGTCTGGAAAAATGTCCGGCTAGAAACTCAACGAAAATATCCGGGTCCTAGACCGGAGGAGATACGGTGTCCTGCATGTGTTTGACCAAGAAAAAACTTGAAGGGAAATGACAAGACTCTAGACACTGTGTGGAAGCTGTAGGTACTGCAACCTCAGTCAATTAATTGTGGTTCACGTTTATCAATGGGTTCAAGTAGCGCATGGATATATTTTCCCATTTTCAGTGATCAGTTTTTCCTGTGCTTTTCGATGTAAATGCTGTTCTGGTAAAGCCACAGCAGTGATTTAACCAGTTTTTTAAACGTCTGAGTGTTTTCTATCCACACAGACTAAGTAAATGCATATACTATATTCCTGGCATGAGTAACAGGGCGCTAAAATGTTGCGCGATTTTTAACAGAATGTTCAAAAAAGTAGAGGGTCGACTTAAGAGGTTAATAGCTTTTAATCAATAGAGTAAAAAATATAAAGTAAAAAATACTGAGATGAGAGATTAAATAACTGTTCTGCAAGTCAAAAACGAGATACAGTATGTTAATTGCTCTTAACTTCTTGACGCTACCCATCCCTTTAGCGTGATAAGTGTCAACAACAACCGATGAATTGCATAGCGCCACATCCAAATAATATTACAAAAGTGCAATATAGGAAAACACAGTTTAGGAAAACACAGCTTAGCCTTTTGTTAATCCACCTGTCGTGTCAGATTTAGAAAATATGCTTTACAGCGAAAGCAATCCAAGCGTTTGTGTAAGTTTATCGATCACTCGACAAAACATTATGTACACTTAGCATCAAGTAGCTTGGTCACGAAAATCAGAAAAGCAATCAAATTAATAGTTTAGCTTTGATGATCATCGGATGTTTTCACTCACGAGATGCCCAGTTACACAATAAATGTTCCTTTTGTTCCATAAAGATTATTTTTATATCCAAAATACCTCTGTTTGTTTGGCGCGTTATGTTCAGAAATCCACAGGAAAGAGCGGTCACGACAACGCAGACAAATTCCAAATAATATCCGCAATGTCCACAGAAACATGTCAAATGTTTTTTATAATCAATCCTCAGGTTGTTTTTAAAAAGTATAATTGATTATATATCAACCGCAACTGTCTTCATCAGTAGGAGAGGGAGAGACAATGGCTGCCCAAAACTCATGCGAACACCTGACGCGATGTTATCTTTCTCGCTCGTTTTTCAAAAGAAAAGCCTGAAACTATGTCTGAAGACTGTTGATACCTTGAGGAAGCAATAGGAAAATGAATCTGGTTGATATCCCTTTAAATGGAGCAAAGGCAGGCTATGGAACATGGAGTTTTCAAAATAGAAGCCACTTCCTGGTATTTGCATATTCTAGCATCTGGTCCTGAGAAATAGGCCGTTTACTTTGGGAACCAATATATCCACATGAAAACATGGACTTTTGTGTTTTTTTTCCATTGCAAAAGGTCTTATATACAGCATACATGAGCTCATGTGTATCTAGTTCAACCTCATTGAAGGGAAAATATCATTATGTTGTTGTTGATTCTTCGCAAAAAAATACGGTTTTGTATCTTTATGTTTGGGGCCTGAGATGTGGCGGGGGTCGCGGAGTTCAAGGGGGCCGAGTACTTTCGCAAGCCACTGTATATACAGGGCTCTGGGCAGCCGAGCGGAAATGGAGGAAAACTCGCCTCCCTGCGGACCTGGCATCCTTTCACTCCCTCCTCTCTACATTTTCCTCTTCTGTCGCTGCTGCTAAAGCCACTTTCTACCACTCTAAATTCCAAGCATCTGCCTCTAACCCTAGGAAGCTCTTTGCCACCTTCTCCTTCCTCCTGAATCCTCCTCCCCCTCCCCCCCTCCTCCCTCTCTGCAGATGAGTTCGTCAACCATTTTGAAAAGAAGGTCGACGACATCCGATCCTCGTTTGCTAAGTCCAACGACACCGCTGGTTCTGCTCACACTGCCCTACCCTGTGCTCTGACCTCTTTCTCCCCTCTCTCTCCAGACGAAATCTCGCGTCTTGTGACGGCCAGCTGCCCAACAACCTGCCCGCTTGACCCTATCCCCTCCTCTCTTCTCCAGACCATTTCTGGAGACCTTCTCCCTTACCTCACCTCGCTCATCAACTCATCCCTGACCGCTGGCTACGTCCCTTCCGTCTTCAAGAGAGCGAGATTTGCACCCCTTCTGAAAAAACCTACAATCGATCCCTCCGATGTCAACAACTACAGACCAGTATCCCTTCTTTCTTTTCTCTCCAAAACTCTTGAACGTGCCGTCCTTGGCCAGCTCTCCCGCTATCTCTCTCAGAATGACCTTCTTGATCCAAATCAGTCAGGTTTCAAGACTAGTCATTCAACTGAGACTGCTCTTCTCTGTATCACGGAGGCGCTCCGCACTGCTAAAGCTAACTCTCTCTCCTCTGCTCTCATCCTTCTAGACCTATCGGCTGCCTTCGATACTGTGAAGCATCAGATCCTCCTCTCCACCCTCTCCGAGTTGGGCATCTCCGGCGCGGCCCACGCTTGATTGCGTCCTACCTGACAGGTCGCTCCTACCAGGTGGCGTGGCGAGAATCCGTCTCCTCACCACGTGCTCTCACCACTGGTGTCCCCAGGGCTCTGTTCTAGGCCCTCTCCTATTCTCGCTATACACCAAGTCACTTGGCTCTGTCATAACCTCACATGGTCTCTCCTATCATTGCTATGCAGACGACACACAATTAATCTTCTCCTTTCCCCCTTCTGATGACCAGGTGGTGAATCGCATCTCTGCATGTCTGGCAGACATATCAGTGTGGATGACGGATCACCACCTCAAGCTGAACCTCGGCAAGACGGAGCTGCTCTTCCTCCCGGGGAAGGACTGCCCGTTCCATGATCTCGCCATCACGGTTGACAACTCCACTGTGTCCTCCTCCCAGAGCGCTAAGAACCTTGGCGTGATCCTGGACAACACCCTGTAGTTCTCAACTAACATCAAGGCGGTGGCCCGTTCCTGTAGGTTCATGCTCTACAACATCCGCAGAGTACGACCCTGCCTCACACAGGAAGCGGCGCAGGTCCTAATTTACATTTACATTTAAGTCATTTAGCAGACGCTCTTATCCAGAGCGACTTACAAATTGGTGCATTCACCTTATGACATCCAGTGGAGCAGCCACTTTACAATAGTGCATCTAAATCTTTTAAGGGGGGGGGGGGTGAGAAGGATTACTTTATCCTATCCTAGGTATTCCTTAAAGAGGTGGGGTTTCAGGTGTCTCCGGAAGGTGGTGATTGACTCCGCTGTCCTGGCGTCGTGAGGGAGTTTGTTCCACCATTGGGGGGCCAGAGCAGCGAACAGCTTTGACTGGGCTGCGCAGGAACTGTACTTCCTCAGTGGTAGGGAGGCGAGCAGGCCAGAGGTGGATGAACGCAGTGCCCTTGTTTGGGTGTCGGGCCTGATCAGAGCCTGGAGGTACTGAGGTGCCGTTCCCCTCACAGCTCCGTAGGCAAGCACCATGGTCTTGTAGCGGATGCGAGCTTCAACTGGAAGCCAGTGGAGAGAGCGGAGGAGCGGGGTGACGTGAGAGAACTTGGGAAGGTTGAACACCAGACGGGCTGCGGCGTTCTGGATGAGTTGTAGTCTAATCCAGTTCTAATCCAGGCACTTGTCATCTCCCGTCTGGATTACTGCAACTCGCTGTTGGCTGGGCTCCCTGCCTGTGCCATTAAACCCTACAGTCAAAACTGTTCGCTGCTCTGGCCCCCCAATGGTGGAACAAACTCCCTCACGACGCCAGGACAGCGGAGTCAATCACCACCTTCCGGAGACACCTGAAACCCCACCTCTTTAAGGAATACCTAGGATAGGATAAAGTAATCCTTCTCACCCCCTTAAAAGATTTAGATGCACTATTGTAAAGTGGCTGCTCCACTGGATGTCATAAGGTGAATGCACCAATTTGTAAGTCGCTCTGGATAAGAGCGTCTGCTAAATGACTTAAATGTAAATGTAAATGACACACCCCGCTAATGAGATCTCATAGAGAGGTGAATCATGGAAACAACTATTCCATTAAGACATTTGAATTTGCCTGATTGTGATCACAGTATAACGTCATTATCATAATTAGTTCGGAATAGCATATCCTTATTAGTTGTCTAAAGCAAAAGAGAAAGGCACCGAGCAGAGGGAGTGACATCTGGTTGGGTTTATTCTAGTGCTTGAGTTAACCACTGCCAACTACGCTATGTTCTGTGTTTCGCTAATCATGTTAGATTTGTTCTTAAATGATTTAAAATGTTAATTTGACTCATTTTTATTGTTTTAAATGGTTTGTGGTGTGTTGCGTTAGCTCAATGTAGCTCGGGCATATGAACCACACAGATACACACAGGGATGGACTGGCCAAAAGGAAAATTCTGACAAATGCTAGATGGGTTGGTTCATCTTATGCCCAGTGGGTCTGTCTAAATTGGGAGTTTTGATCATTATTTGGCTAATAATGGGGTGCACAAGGAAAAACATGGACCTGTTTGTTAGAAATGCCCTGGCTGATTTCTGGTCACAGCATGTCCCTGGATACACGCCTGCACGTGCCCACACACACACATACAGAACACAGCCATTAGATATAGACATGAATTGATGAATCTGAAACTCATTTCCAACATTGTATTGTCCAGAGACAACTCCAAACGAGTGGTGCTGCCCTTTACATAATGCACTTCAATCCTGGAATCAAATGTGTTATTCAAAATGCATAGGGAATGAAAATGTCATGCCCATTGATCAAAATAATGTCATATTGGTAGTAAATTGTCTGTGAGCGAGACGAGAGCCTCTAAGCAGTTCATTCCATAATTCTAAATGTATTATAATTGGCACAACTATAAAATATATGTTTCCCAGTAAATACTGATGGGCACCAGATAATTCAATTCACTCTATAGGCGGAATTTAAACTACGGAGCATCAGTTGCTAATTTCCTTAGGGAAATGAATATAACCAGCTCCTAACTGGGAGGAGGTGTGGGATGAATGCTGACCACTGTCTCTAAATATAGACAGTGGGAGAATAAGTTGGCCATATGTTAGGCCTTTACGTGACAGCTAAATTATGCCCGTTGCAGAGGCATGCTGCACGTCTGGCATTTATAAGACCCCCAAGTTATTTATTGCATGAGTGAAATGTCCGAATTTATATGCTACAGGAGAGGAGTGGGAAGAATGCATTGGCGTTTGGTGCTTACCCCCAAGTGTATTCTGTTTTCCTACTGTAACATGCATGAGCTCTTGAACGCAACCTCGAGGCCTGTTAGCACAGGTGTTCCTTGTTATTAATTAAAGGTCCAATGCAGCCATTTTTATCTCAATATTACAACATTTCTGAGTTACAATAAAGTAACTTACTGTGATTGTTTTCAATCAAAATGATCAAAAAGAAACAAAAATAGATACATAGCGAGAGCAATTTCTCAAGAAATCATTTTGTCTGGGAGTGGAATGAGTGGGAAGTGGAAAACTGAAAAGGAGCTGTTATTGGCAGAGAGCTTTGGAACTGTCTTTCTTATTGGTCTATCAGCTAATTTACTGCCTGGTGATGTTGTTTTGGTACACTGGGGGGATGGGAGTGACGACCGGAGGGATTAGTCGAAGTACGTGTCGTGACTATCATTAATCTGATGACTGTTATTTATTTTATCAACTAGCTATGTTTAATTGTTACTCGATTACATTAATCATGTAACAATTAACTCAGTAGGAATTTGGGGCACCATGGGAAAAGTTGTTTAATGAGTTACTATGTCCTGACTTAAACTAAAAAAATATAGAGATATATCTTACATCAATAACAGTCAATTATTAATGACTAACTCATCAGTCTCATTCTGAACATTGCATAATCTGTGGATCTGCAAGAACCATAGCCCTTTTGAATATTCCGAACTATACAAATTGTTTTAATAATTAATTTATTAACTACCTAAATAACACAGAATACCATACACTCTTACATGAGATAAAAATCCCTAGTGGACTGACACAATATGTTGGCTTGTTACACAATGGAAAAGGTGGGGAAAGATAAAGAGAGGGAGAGACAAAGAGAGTCAACTTTTCATGCATACATTTGGAAGCTAAGCTCATGGATATATGAATACTTAGCACCCTAACTACTGCTCATTTGATTATAAATGCAATAGTATAGTTCAAAGTTCTATGACCACTTTTTCATGCACAGCTGCATACTGTGAATGTTCTGGTCTAGACTTGATCTTTTTCACTCGTGTTGAGCGTTTCAGAGTTCAGCTTGCGTTGTACGTTGGCTGGTCTGTTGAGTTTAAACCATATTCAGCCGTGTAGTCACCTCTCCACGCTGTCTGGTCTCAGTACAATGTTTCTACAATCACAAGGCTATCTTCACAAAAGTATGCCGTACCTCCCGCTCGCCTAGCATAGTAGGAACTACCGAACAGCTCCCGGACTCACCTATTGGTGTTCATTGGACCCTATTATCACTATTCTACACATGACTCTCTCTAATGTCAATATGCCTTGCCTTCTGCTGTTTCGGTTAGTTATTGTTTTATTTCACTGTAGAGCCCCTAGTCCAGTTTAATACGCTCTATTGTCACACCCCACACATGGGGAGACCTCACCTGGCTTAGCTGGTGTCTCCAGAGATGCAAGCTGTCTCATCGTCACTCAATGCCTAGGTTTACCCCCACTGTACTCACATCCTACCTCACCCTTGTCTGTACATTATGCCCTGAATCTATTCTACCATGCCCAGAAATCTGCCCCTTTTATTCTCTGTTCCCAACGCACTAGCCTCTAGCCGTACCCTTATCCTACTCGTCCTCTGTTTCTCTGGTGATGTAGAGGTTGACCCAGGCCCTGTAGCCCCCAGCATCACACCTATTCCCCAGACACTCTCATTTGTTGACTTCTGAAACTGTAAAAGCCTTGGTTTCATGCATGTTAACATCAGAAGCCTCCTCCCTACATTTGTTTTATTCACTGCTTTAGCACACTCGGCCAACCCTGATGTCCTAGCCATGTCTGAATCCTGGCTAAGGAAGGCCACCAAAAATGTGTAAATTTCCATACCCATCTACAACATTCAGAGGGGCGGAGTTGCAATCTACTGCAGAGATAGCCTGCAGAGTTCTGTCATACTATCCAGGTCTGTGCCCAAACAGTTCGAGCTTCTACTTTAAAAAATTCACCTTTCCTGAAATAAGTCTCACTTTGCCACTTGTTTTGGTCCCCCTCAGCACCCAGCTGTGCCCTGGACACCGTATGTGAATTGATTTCCCCCCTTCTATCTTCAGAGTTTGTACTGTTAGGTCACCTAAACTGGGATATGTTTAGCACCCCGGCAGTCCTACAATCTAAGCTAGATGCCTTCAATCTCACACACATTATCAAGGAACCCACCAGGTACAACCCTAAATCCATAAACATGGGCAACCTCATAGATATTATCCTGACCAACTTGCCCTCCAAATACACCTCTGCTGTTTTCAATCAGAATCTCAGCGATTACTTCCTCATTGCCTGCTTCACTGTCAAACGCTCCCTAAAACACTTCAGCGAGCAGACCTTTCTAATCGACCTAGCCCGGGTTTCCTGGAAGAAAATTGACCTCATCCCATCAGTAGAGGATGCCTGGTTGTTCATTAAAAGTGCTTTCCTCACCATCTTAAATAAGCATGCCCCATTCAAAAAATGTAGAACTAAGAACAGATATAGCCTTTGGTTCAATAGAGTCTTGACCTTGACCAGCACAAAAACATCCTGTGGCATACTGCACTCGCATCAAATAGCCCCGCGATATGCAACTTTTCAGGGAAGTCAGGAACCAATATACACAGTCAGTTAGGAAAGCTAACGCTAGCTTTTTCAAACAGAAATTTGCATCCTGTAGCACTAATTCCAAAAAGTTTTGGGACACCGTAAAGTGCATGGAGAATATGAGCACCTCCTCCCAGCTGCCCACTGCACTGAGGCTAGGAAATACTGTCACCACCGATAAATGTATGATAATCGAGAATTTCAATAAGCATTTTTCTACGGCTAGCCATGCTTTCCACCTGGCTACCCCTACCAAGGCAAACAGCTCTGCAACCCCCCACAGTAACTTGCCCAATCCCCCCCCTACTTCTCCTTCGCCCAAATTCAGATTGCTGAAGTTCTGAAATAGCTGCAAATTCAGCCGGGCTAGACAATTTGGACCCTCTCTTTCTAAAATGATCTGCAGAAAATGTTGCAGCCCCTATTGCTAGTCTGTTCAACCTCTCTTTTTTGTGTCATCTGAGATCCCTAAAGATTGGAAAGCTGCCACGGTCATCCCCCTCTTCAAAGGACACTTTAGACCCACACTGTTACAGACCTATATTCGTCCTGGAACTTCCTTTCTAAATCTTCGAATGCCAAGTTAATGGACATATTGGAGTGCCAAAAGAAGAAGATCTTCAAAGGTAAGGCATGTTTGATGGGGTGCTGTCCTCAGATAATAGCATGTTTTGCTTTTGCCATAAAGCCTTTTTGAAATCTGACACTGTGGCTGGATTAACAAGAGGTTCATCTTTAAACCAATGTATAACACTTGTATGATTCATGAATTAATATTATGAGTATTTCTGTTTTTGAATTTGGCGAGCTGCAATTTCACTGGGTGTTGTCAAATCAATCGCATTAACGGGATTGGCGCGCGAAGGGATAAATAAGAAGTTAACAAACAGATCACTGACCATTTAGAATCCCACCATACCTTCTCCACCATGCAATCTGGTTTCTGAGCTGGTCATGGGTGCACCTCAGCCAAGTTCAAGGTCCTAAACGATTTAATGACCACCATAGATAAAAGACAGTACTGTGCAGCTGTTTTCGACCTGGCCAAGGCTTTCGACTCTGTCATTCAAAGCATTCTTTCTGGCAGACTCAATAGCCTTTGTTTCTCAAATGACTGCCTCGCCTGGTTCACCAACTACTTCTCAGATAGAGTTCAGTGTGTCAAATCAGAGGGCCTGTTGTCCGGACCTCTGGCAGTCTCTATGGGGGTGCCACAGTGTTCAATTCTTGGGCCAACTATTTTCTCTGTATATTTCAATGATGTCGCTCTTGCTGCTGGTGATTCTCTGATCCACCTCTATGCAGACAACACCATTCTGTATACATCTGGCCCTTCCTTGGACACTGTGATAACAAACCACCAAACGAGCTTCATTGCCATACAACACTCCTTCCGTGGCCTCCAACTGCTCTTAAATGTTAGTGAAACTAAATGCATGCTCTTCAACCGATTGCTGCCTGCCCGACTAGCATCACTACTCTGGACGGTTCTGACTTAGAATATGTGGACAACTACAAATACCTAGGTGTCTCGTTAGACTGTAAACTCTCCTTCCAGACTCACATTAAGTTGATAGTGCACTGTGAGTTATGTGACTCTAGACGGTTCTCAGGCTGAGAAACAGCCATTATAAACAGCCAACATTTGCAATGACTAGGCCCAAAATGAAGCCTGACCTACATTTCAGGGGCTTTTGGGTAACAGCAGCAGAACTGTTAAGGATAGAAGCATAATCCAACCACAATAACGTTCCTAAAGTCCTCACGACCTGTGCAAGTCTAACCTTGACTGTTTGGCATTAACCCTTAACAGTAAAAACAGGGTGTTTTCATCTAACAGTTTACAATGACATCTCTCCCCATAGGAATACATTGCCTGCTGCCCTAACTTCAATCTGCAGCCTATGTGGGTTATGAATGCCATATAAAACTGTCTTCGATGACAATCCATCAGGCCACTATGAGGACTACCTGTGTTGATTCTAAGCTTCCTGGAGCAACCGGAAGTGGTTAAATGACCCTAAAAGTGGTTTTGAGATACCCAACCCGTATTTTGTGAAAAACACTGCATTTAACCCTCTGTAAATCTGTCAGTTCTAACACTTGAAACTCCAAGGAGGATGTGTGTTCACTTCCAGCTTCCTGTGCCAACCGGAAGTGCCTTAAATTGCGGTCAATGAGTTTCAAAGGCTTAAAAAGGTCACATCTTTCCAAAATGTCATATGTGTCATTAAGCAGCCCTCATGAACTGTAAATCAGTCGTTTCTCCCATCATATTTCCAAGAAAAACTCACACACACTCAGCAAGGTTGGAGTAGCACAGTGTGGGCCTTACAGACACACAGAGTCTGCAATAGATACCGATGTTCACACCATCAGAGAACCATCAGAAATAGAGCTCTGAAACTTTAGAAACCTGGGGTGTGCCTTTCCAAATAATGTCCAATCAATTGAATTTACCACAGGTGGACTCCCAAGTTGTAGAAACCTCTGAAGGATGATCCATGGAAACAGGATGCGCCTTAGCTCAATTTAGAGTCTCAGAGCAAAGTTATGTAAATAAGGTATTTCTGAATATTTTATTTTACTAATTTGCAACAATTTCTAAACCTGTTTTTCCTTTGTCATTATGGGATATTGTGTGTAGATTGCTGAGGATTTATTTTTATTTAATCCATTTTAGAATAAGTCTGTAACGTAACAAAATGTGAAAAAAGTCAGCTCTGAATACTTTCTGTAGGCACTGTAAATTAGGCCAAATGATCTGCTCCCGTCATTAAATTAAAGCTTTCCCAGTTGCTGTTTGGTGTATGCTCGATGGCTAAATAGTTTATTTTGTTATTTTTTCTGAAGCTGGTGGACTTCAGAATGGTGGTGGACTTAAAAGATGTCATCTTTGATTCGTACTTGTGGAACTACAGCATATGGCTTGTTCTTTTCATTCTGAAACTGAATCCCGGCAAACTTCATGATCTAAAGACAGGAGAGAAAAAGGGAGAAACAAGAATAAAGAGCACTTACAAACAGTGTTATGTCATGTCTACAAGTGTCTCAATATAGAGAACAATGTAATGATTAATTGTGTGCGATTCATAAACTAAGTTTAGACGTTAATTTATTAGCACCCTCCTGAATTTAGCCTTATTTCACTACATTCTAAAGCAGTGAGTGAACACCCTATAACATAACGTAACCAGAAGTGACATCATTTTGCAAAAGAGAAGTGAATGTTAGCTAGCTATCTAATTAAACAACTCAGGGTTACGCTTCAACAGTATAAGAATACATAGTGGAGTATATGCAATTGCAACTCCTCCCCCATTCGCCCCATGCTATAAAGTGACAAGTGGGGGATCACCGTTATACCCCTCTATTAAAGAGGGAAAATAACAATATGGGTTGCGAGAGGCGGGGTACAGGCACATTATGAGTCCAGATAGTTGATCAGCATGATCCAGGTAATCATAGAGAGGTGAGACCGGTACGAACACACGCAACCCCGGTGACATATTATCCAAGACAAATAGTACCCGGGGAGGACAACCCTATTCCAAATGAAGCGCAGCCCCAAATACAGATATAAATTCAGCATCACCATCAGCCATTGAGTGTGAGCGAAATGCGTAGTATTATGAAAGAAGCACACAGGTCTAGTAAGAGAGGGACAGGAATTTATCAGTTTCTTGAGGAGACAAGCACACATTTTTGGGTTCCATACTGGTGATTATGATCATATTGTACGCTCGCTGTTGCCAAGATCCATGTTGACAACACTATCACAGGGGAAGTGTGTGACCCAACGACAGCCAATGATGAAATTGAAGGATTCTTAACTACGGTTGGGAATGTGTTATTCTGACCAGATGCTAGTAAAATGAATAACTGTACTAAGGGTGCGAAAGAGACCAAGGCAGTCTGCCAGACCACTGACTCAAACAGGTCTCATGAGCCCCTCCTTTATAGTAGAATTGTCAAACAAGTTTCTAAAGACGGTTGACATCTAGTGGAAGCCATAGGAAGTGCAACTTGACTCCATAGACACTGTGTATTCGGTAGGCCAAGCTTTGAAAAACTACAAACCTCAGATTTCCCACTTCCTGGTTGGATTTTTCTCAGGTTTTCACCTGCCATATGAGTTCTGTTATACTCACAGACATCATTCAAAAACTTTTAGAAACTTCAGATTGTTTTCTATCCAATACTACTAATAATATGCAAATAATGTGCATATATTAGCATCTGGGACAGAGTAGGAGTCAGTTCACACTGGGCACGCTATTCCTCCAAAAGTGAAAATGCTGCCCCCTGTCCCAAAAAGGTTAACTCATGGCTAGATGGCTTGCCTAGGGGGTATAGCTGTCCTCTGAGTGGAGGCTAAACACCAGAGATGCAAAAGTGGGCCTGTTGTGGTCTTATAGCAGTTCTCTGAATACGGTCTACCCGCCAGAGATGCAAATCCAATCTTGAGCGGCAAACTCCACTCGCCCGCGGGAGTCTATAGCCTTGGGCGTATCGACAATGGAAAATAGCAAGCAAGAAATTGCAAGAAATTGCTGTCTGGGATACAGCAAATTTTGAAATTGACTCAGAGCTAGAAAATGGTATACCAATGGGATAGAAATTCTGCTTTGATAGTAGATAAACTTGTAACCCCACTTTAGAGAAAATTGACTTTCAATGTCTTGGTAGACCTACTGGAGAGCTCTTTGTTTACACCCATTCAGCATTGTTCACATCCTCTTAAGCCTTAGCCCCATACATCTCTTTAAGGATGCACATGTGAGGCCATGACCTGAGTGAGTACGGTAGTGTACTAAACATTTAAAGATTTAAAGACTAAAGGCTGGATATGTCTATCGATATGTTTGTAGACAGTTGTCGCAGTGACATCATGAACATCGTTGTCTGACACCAAACTTGTCGTGTCGTTATGAAAAAGTATAAACACAAAAACTACCGGATTTATGACATTAGCAGCCTGGTGGTGCAAAATAGCATAACTGATGTAATTTCACACCAATAAACTAATCCGTTTTAAAAAGGAATGTAGTATGTCAATCTAGCAAACCAGGCATCAATGGTGTGTGTGCGTAGATATATTTTCATGTGCCTAATTTGCAAATAAATTCTCCAATGTGATGGATTTTTTCTTGTTTTGTTGTCATGTGCCTATGATGAAAATTTTCATCAATTGACTAAATACTTTTCTGTGTGTGTGTGTGTGTGTGTGCTAAAAGCAACTTTCTAAACAATGATTTGGTTTGTTTCTAGCACGTTAGCTAGCTAGCTAACGTTAAGTTGACTTGTCTTAACTTGAGCTAAATTTTATTCATTATTACATGAAAATACTCACAAAAACGCCTTTCAACTCCTCAACTGGCAGGTTCATTGAAAACACCAGTCTCAACGTTAACAGTGAAGAGGCGACTCTAGGATGTGGGCCTTCTAGGCAGAGTTGCAAAGAAAAGCCATATCTCAGACTGGCCAATAAAAATTAAAGATTAAGATGGGCTAAAGAACACAAACACTTGACAGACATTTGGCTTTGTTTGAGGGCAGCGCCGGTTAACTTTCCTGTTGCTTAATAAACAACATAATGGAACAGTGAGTGCATTCTGACATCACATGCATAAAAAAACTCACGCTGGGGCGACCGTTAGATATTTGGAACTAGTGAGCGATAAGGTTAATAGAATGCCACGTTCACGTGCTATTCGGAATTAGGAAACTGGAAACTGGAATTAGGAAACTGATTACATTCCGACTGACATGTTAACACAGCATAAACACCGCTGTCTGGCTGTCCGACCTCTAATACAATGTTTTCATTTTGAATTTCGATATCTGTAGTGCAATACATAGAGTTAAATGTGCCCAGAAGAAACAACAACTTTTCCTGAGCCTGAGCCAAATTCACACATCGTCATTATCATGGACAAATCCAAGTAAATTCCAATAGAAAAAAATCTCAAACAATGAAAATGCAGCTAGTGTACTGTCATTCCAGGTTCAATGTTTGATGTGACTGAGTTAGCTAAAGTTGGCTGGCTAGCTAGCAAGTGGCAAGAACATTATCCAACCTGCAAAGCAACAATTTGGTGTAGAACAGACAACTATGCAAAAATGATTTACGACAGGGTTGCTTCTGTAACATGACCAAAAGAACTAACCAGATTTGTGTCTTGACTATACATTCTGGTTTATATTCAATCATCAAGTATGCAGACGACACAACAATAGTAGGCTTGATTATCAACAACGACGAGACTCTCGGAGTGTGGTGTCAGGAAAATAACCTCTTCCTCAATGTCAACAAAACAAAGGAGATGATCGTGGACTTCAGGAAACAGCAGAGGGAGCACCACGACGATGGGACGTGGAGAAGGTGGAAAGTTCCTCAGGTGGAAAGTTCCTCAGCATAAATATCACAGACAGTGTGGTGAAGGTGCATCACAGGATGCTGAAGAAATTTGGCTTGTCACCTAAAACCCTAACAAACTTTTACAGATTTAGAACACCCTGTCTGGCTATATCACCGTCTGGTACGGTAACTGCACTTCCCACAACCGCAGGGCTCTCCAGAAGATGGTGCGGTCTGTACAACACATCACCGGACGTAAACTACCTGCTCTCCAGGACACCTACAGCACCCGATGTCACCCGGACACCAAAAGATCATCAAGAACAACACTCACCGAGCCACTGCCTGTTCACCCTTGTTACCATCCAGAAGGCGAGGTCAGTACAGGTGCATCAAAGCTGGGACAGAAGCTGTTTTTCAGTCTCTCGATCTCAATGCCATCAGATTGTTAACCTGTTGAGTGTAGGGGGCAGTATTTTCATGTTTGGATGAAAAACGTACCCAAATGAAACTGCCTATTTCTCAGGCCCAGAATCTAGAATATGCATATAATTGTCAGATTAGGAAAACTGTCAAAATATTCTCTGTGAGTATAACAGAACTGATATTGCAGGCAAAAACCTGAGGAAAAATCCAACCTGGAAGTGCTGCTTTTCCTGAAAGCTCTCTGTTCCATTGCCTGCCTTTGCTCCATTTAAAGGGATATTCACCAGATTCCTGTTCCTATGGCTTCCACATGTTGTGAACAGGCTTTTATTTTGAAAAATGAGTGAGAAAGACCACATCGCGTCATTGGATGGCTGGGTGCCAGCAGCGTTTTGCATGCGCAACAGCTTGGAGCAGACATTTTCTCTCTCTCTCCTATTGAAGAACCTACAGTCCGGATGAAATATTATCGATTATATATTGTAAAAACAACCTGAGGATTGATTATGAACAACGTTTGACATGTTTCTACGAACTTTACGGATACTATGTGGAATTTTCATCTGCCCGGTCATGACCGCTCGAGCCTGTGGATTTCTGAACATAACGCGCCAACCAAATGGAGGTATTTTGGATATAAAAATAATCTTTATGGAACAAGAGGAACATTTATTGTGTAACGGAGTCTCGTGATTGCAAACATCCGAAGATTATCAAAGGTAAGCGATTAAATTTTTTCAATTCAAACTACTCTTAGAAAATAAAAAACTTGTTAGAAAATAGTTTTAAATTGACAAGTTGAAAACATACAATAAGAAAAACAGGCTGTGTGCCTTGGTTTGAGGGCAGCATGGATTAAATATACTGTTGCGTAACAATCACATCCTGGAATGGAAAGAACGTTCAAACATCACGTGCAATAAAAAAACTCACGCGGGGCCAAAGATAGAGATAATTGGAACGCATGCCACTTTAACTTCATTAGGGTAGAGGGTACTATTTTCACCTCCGGATGAAAAGCGTGCCCAAAGTAAACTGCCTGCTACTCAGGCCCAGAAGCTGGGATATGCATATAATGGTACATTTGGATAGAAAACACTCCAAAGCTTTTAAAACTGTTAGAATAATGTCTGTGAGTATAACAGAACTGAAATGGCAGCCAAAAACCTGAAGAAAATCCATCCAGGAAGTGCCATTACTTTGAAATGGCTGTTTTTCCAATGAAAGCCTATCCACCATTTACAGGAATAGGAACCAGATTCCATTCCCTATGGCTTCCACTAGTTTTGAACAGTCTTTAGACATTGTTTCAGGCTTTTATTCTGAAAAATGAGGGAGAATGACAACATTGAGTGAGTGGAACCTGGGATGTCCTCAGAGCTGGTTACTGCATGCGACAAAGTTTTTGTTCAGTTCAAATATTATCGATTATTTAGGCTAAAAACAACCTGAGGATTGATTATGAACATCTTTTGACATGTTTCTACGAACTTTACGGATACAATTTGTAATTTTCGTCTGCCTCTTGTGACCGCATGTGATCCATTGGCTTACTGAACAAAACGCGCCAACAAAATGGAGGTTTTTGGATATAAAGAGGGACTTTTGACAAATTGTGTAGCATGGAGTCTTGTGAGTGCAACCATACGAAGATCATCAAAGGTAAGTGATTAATTGGATTGTTATTTCTGACTTTCATGACTAATCTACTTGGCTGGTAACCGTACGTAATGTTTTGTGTGCTGAGCGCTGTCCTCAGATAATCGCATGGTTTGCTTTTGCCGTAAAGCCTTTTTGAAAACTGACACGGTGGCTGGATTAACAAGAAGTTAAGCTTTATTTTGATGTGTAACACATATATTTTCAAGAATGTAAAATATTTGAATGGAGTATTTTTGAATTTCACGCTCTGCAATTTCACTGGATGTTGGCCAGGCTACCGTCCCACACCACCTAGAGATCTTTCATATTTTGCATGACTCACTTCATATGTATATACTGTATTCTATACTATCTATTGCATCTTAGTCTATGCCGCTCTGACATTGCTCAGTGGGTTTTAAATGTATATATTCTTATTCCATTCCTTGACTTAGATTTGTGTGTATTGGGTATGTGTTGTGGAATTGTTAGATATTACCTGTTAGATATTGCTGCACTGTCGGAACTAGAGGCATAAGCATTCCGTTACACTCGCAATAACATCTGCTAACCATGTGTATGTGACCAATACAATTTGATTTGGAGGAAATTGAATGAATTGACCTTTAAAGAAAATATGTAATTCATTATTATTTTAGTAAATTGGTAACAGTTTAAAAAAAGCAATAAGGCATATCTGGCCGAACAACGCCATTTACCTGTGAATGAAGGCATATGATACAGCACTGCCTCTTGTGCATTGTTGCTTAAAAATGGCACCACTGGGAATATTATAAGTTACATTGGAACGCAGAGCTTTCAAAACATGAGGCACTTCCGGATTGGATTTTTCTCAGGCTTTCGCCGGCAATATCAGTTCTGTTATACTCACAGACAATATTTTTACATTGTTGGAAACTTTAGAGTGTCTTCTATCCTAAGCTGTCAATTATATGCATGTTCTAGCATCTTGTCCTGACAAAAAATATCCTGTTTACTATGGGAACGTTATTTTTCCAAAAATGAAAATACTGCCCCCTAGTCACAATAGGTTTAGAAACAAGGTTCATGAACTAGTAACAGATGACATTCATATTCTGACAACATCTGAAACTCACTTAGATAATATCTTTGATGATATAGTGGTAGCAATACATGGTTATAAGATCTACAGAAATACAGCCAAAGGTGGAGGTGTGGCTGTTTATATTCACAACCACATTCCTGTAAAGTTTAGAGGACCTCATGTTAAATACTGTTTAAGTAATATGTCTATGGGTTAATCTGCCTCACCTAAAGCCCATTCTTGGTGGGAAGCTGCTATATACCACCAAGTGCTAACAGTCAGTATCTGGATAACATGTGTGAAATGCTTGATAATGTATGTGATATCAATAGAGAGGTATATTTTCTGGGTGATTTAAATAATGACTGTTTTTCATCAGGCTGCCCACTCAAAAGAAAGCTTCAAACTGTAACTAGTGCATTTAACCTGGTTCAGCGTATCAATCAACCTACCAGGGTAGTTACAAACAGTACGGGAATGAAAGCAAAATGTATTGTGTATAAGAGGTCATACAATAAGTTTTGTAGTGATTCTCATGTTGTTGATGTAAAGAATATTTGTTGGTCCGTGGTGTGTAATGATGAGCAACCAGATGCTGCACTTGACACATTTAAAAGAAATGTCTTATCCCACTTACTAAAAAGCAAGAATTGATGAGGAATATAAAAATGGTATGGTTTAGATGGATGAGACAAAAAAGATGGCAAACAGGTTTGGCTGTACAAGATGGCAAACATACTGGAAATTACGATATCATGTTACTAAAATGAATAAAAAGAAGAAGAAACTACACTATGAAAGAAAGATAAATGACAAAGATTAATAGTAAAAAAGCCTTGGAGCACCTTAAGCAATTTGGAACCAATGTTTTTCTGGATCAAACGCACCTTTTGGATATATATCGACGGAATTAATCGAACAAAAGGACTATTTGTGATGTTTATGGGACATATTGGATTGCCAACAAAAGAAGCTCGTCAAAGGTAAGGCTTGAATTATATTTTTATTTCTGCGTTTTGTGTCTCGCCTGCAGGGTTGAAATATGGTTTCTCTCTTTGTTTACTATGGTGCTATCCTCAGATAATAAAATTGCTTGCTTTCGCCCGAAAAGCCTTTTTGAAATCTGACACATTGGCTGGATTCACAACAAGTGTAGCTTTAATTTGCTATCTTACATGTGTGATTTAATGAAAGTTAGATTTTTATAGTAATTTATTTGAATTTGGCGCTCTGCATCTTCCCTGGCTTTTGGCCAGGTGGGACGCTAGCCTCCCACATATCCCAGAGATGTTAATTTACGACAGGGTGTGAGCTGTGAACCCCCCACCAGCTCCCTCCTCTCCCCCTCTGTGGGTGTGAGAGGATCTGGTTACTCTCATCCATTGCCAAGCTGATCTGAACCATTCGGATCATCACAGGACAGTCATGACATCATCTATGACGTTAAAACACATTGAAGAACAATCTGACCGTAATGGCCATGTACTCTTATAATCTCCACAGCGAGTAGATGACTGACCACCCCTTAGAGACTGGTTCCTCTCTAGGTTTCTTCCTAGGTTCCCACCTTTTTAGGGAGTTTTTCCTAGCCACCGTGCTTCTACATCTGCATTGCTTGCTGTTTGGGGATTTAGGCTGGGTTTCTGTATAAGCACTTTGTGATATTGGCGACTATAAAAAGGGGTTAATAAATACATTCGATTAGATTCGAGGGGATGGAGGGAGCAGCGGTGAGGCTGGCTCTGACCCGACTCACTGCTCCTCCTCTCTCCCTCACTCGGATGAGAAAAGGGGATACAGTCGTCCAACTGATGGTGAATCTTAAGTCGCATTGCATTAATTCTGCCTCATACACCAATGCCTGTTGTTACTTCTATAACCAGAGAAAGTTAAATATTCCTCAATATTAAAAAAGACACAAGCCACAAATAATGATGGAAGCTTATTACAACGCACATTATATGGTTTATAAAACTGTTGAGCAAAGTGTTGACAGTGCAGAATAACAACATTAACTTACTCACAACGCATTGCTGTATTTGTTGAATCTGTGGTCATGGTTTTAAATGATCAAGTTTGCTGTGTGATCGACGCTTCTTTTTACAGTGTATGGCAAGTGTAAACTTTGTCTACACGATGATCTGAGCTATCTGATTGGCCAGCGGTAGACCAAAAGGGGAACTTGATTTGCTCTCTGGGCCTGCCGGGTATGTGGAGTTCTACCAATCAGACACATTAAATGGTTAAAAATGGGAACACTATTTACTCCCGTCGCTAGGGCTGCTAAAACAACTGCACCAACCGTCAACAGTGCGAAACCTGATTGTCTTTGTGCTACTTAAATGAGTGAGAGAGAGCGATATACTGTATACAGTACCAGTCGAAAGTTTGGACACACCTACTCATTCAAGGGTTTTTCTTTATTTTTACCATTTTATACATTGTAAAATAATAGTGAAGACATCAAACTATGAAATAACATATATGGAATCATGTACTAAAAAGAACAGTGTTAAATCAAAATATATTTAATATTTTAGATTCTTCAAAGTAGCCACCTTTTGCCTTGATGACAGCTTTGCACGCTCTTGGACTTCTCTCAACCAGCTTCATGAGGAATGCTTTTCCAAAAGTCTTGAAAGAGTTCCCACATATGCTGAGCACTTGTTGGCTGATTTTTCTTCACTCTGCAGTCTAACTCATCCCAAACCATTTCAATTGGATTGAGGTCATGTTCTGCATCACACCATCATTCTTGGTCAAATAGCCCTTACAAAATCAAATCAAATCAAATCGAATCAAATTTTATTTGTCACATACACATGGTTAGCAGATGTTAATGCGAGTGTAGCGAAATGCTTGTGCTTCTAGTTCGGACAATGCAGTGATAACCAACAAGTAATCTAACTAACAATTCCAAAACTACTGTCTTATACACAGTGTAAGGGGATAAGGAATATGTACATAAGGATATATGAATGAGTGATGGTACAGAGCAGCATACAGTAGATGGTATCGAGTACAGTATATACATATGAGATGAGTATGTAGACAAAGTAAACAAAGTGGCATAGTTAAAGTGGCTAGTGACATAAGGATGCAGTCGATGATCTAGAGTACAGTATATACGTATGCATATGAGATGAATAATGTAGGGTAAGTAACATTATATAAGGTAGCATTGTTTAAAGTGGCTAGTGATATATTTACATCATTTCCCATCAATTCCCATTATTAAAGTGGCTGGAGTTGGGTCAGTGTCAATGACAGTGTGTTGGCAGCAGCCACTCAATGTTAGTGGTGGCTGTTTAACAGTCTGATGGCCTTGAGATAGAAGCTGTTTTTCAGTCTCTCGGTCCCAGCTTTGATGCACCTGTACTGACCTCGCCTTCTGGATGATAGCGGGGTGAACAGGCAGTGGTTCGGGTGGTTGATGTCCTTGATGATCTTTATGGCCTTCCTGTAACATCGGGTGGTGTAGGTGTCCAGGAGGGCAGGTAGTTTGCCCCCGGTGATGCGTTGTGCAGACCTCACTACCCTCTGGAGAGCCTTATGGTTGAGGGCGGAGCAGTTGCCGTACCAGGCGGTGATACAGCCCGCCAGGATGCTCTCGATTGTGCATCTGTAGAAGTTTGTGAGTGCTTTTGGTGACAAGCCAAATTTCTTCAGCCTCCTGAGGTTGAAGAGGCGCTGCTGCGCCTTCTTCACGACGCTGTCAGTGTGAGTGGACCAATTCAGTTTGTCTGTGATGTGTATGCCGAGGAACTTAAAACTTGCTACCCTCTCCACTACTGTTCCATCGATGTGGATAGGGGGGGGTGTTCCCTCTGCTGTTTCCTGAAGTCCACAATCATCTCCTTAGTTTTGTTGACGTTGAGTGTGAGGTTATTTTCCTGACACCACACTCCGAGGGCCCTCACCTCCTCCCTGTAGGCCGTCTCGTCGTTGTTGGTAATCAAGCCTACCACTGTTGTGTCGTCCGCAAACTTGATGATTGAGTTGGAGGCGTGCGTGGCCACGCAGTCGTGGGTGAACAGGGAGTACAGGAGAGGGCTCAGAACGCACCCTTGTGGGGCCCCCGTGTTGAGGATCAGCGGGGAGGAGATGTTGTTGCCTACCCTCACCACCTGGGGGCGGCCCGTCAGGAAGTCCAGTACCCAGTTGCACAGGGCGGGGTCGAGACCCAGGGTCTCGAGCTTGATGACGAGCTTGGAGGGTACTATGGTGTTGAATGCCGAGCTGTAGTCGATGAACAGCATTCTCACATAGGTATTCCTCTTGTCCAGGTGGGTTAGGGCAGTGTGCAGTCTGGTTGAGATTGCATCGTCTGTGGACCTATTTGGGCGGTATGCAAATTGGAGTGGGTCTAGGGTGTCAGGTAGGGTGGAGGTGATATGGTCCTTGACTAGTCTCTCAAAGCACTTCATGATGACGGAATTGAGTGCTACGGGGCGGTAGTCGTTTAGCTCAGTTACCTTAGCTTTCTTGGGAACAGGAACAATGGTGGCCCTCTTGAAGCATGTGGGAACAGCAGACTGGTATAGGGATTGATTGAATATGTCCGTAAACACACCGGCCAGCTGGTCTGCGCATGCTCTGAGGGCGCGGCTGGGGATGCCGTTTGGGCCTGCAGCCTTGCGAGGGTTAACACGTTTAAATGTCTTACTCACCTCGGCTGCAGTGAAGGAGAGACCGCATGTTTTCGTTGCAGGCCGTGTCAGTGGCACTGTAATTGTCCTCAAAGCGGGCAAAAAAGTTATTTAGTCTGCCTGGGAGCAAGACATCCTGGTCCGTGACTGGGCTGGGTTTCTTCTTGTAGTCCGTGATTGACTGTAGATCCTGCCACATGCCTCTTGTGTCTGAGCCATTGAATTGAGATTCCACTTTGTCTCTGTACTGACGCTTAGCTTGTTTAATAGCCTTGCGGAGGGAATAGCTGCATTGTTTATATTCGGACATGTTACCAGACACCGTGCCCTGATTAAAAGCAGTGGTTCGCGCTTTCAGTTTCACGCGAATGCTGCCATCAATCCACGGTTTCTGGTTTGGGAATGTTTTTATCGTTGCTATGGGAACGACATCTTCGACGCACGTTCTAATGAACTCGCACACCGAATCAGCGTATTCGTCAATATTTCCATCTGACGCAATACGAAACATGTCCCAGTCCACGTGATGGAAGCAGTCTTGGAGTGTGGAGTCAGCTTGGTCTGACCAGCGTTGGACAGACCTCAGCGTGGGAGCCTCTTGTTTTAGTTTCTGCCTGTAGGCAGGGATCAGCAAAATGGAGTCGTGGTCAGCTTTTCCGAAAGGGGGGCGGGGCAGGGCCTTATATGCGTCGCGGAAGTTAGAGTAACAATGATCCAAGGTTTTATCACCCCTGGTTGCGCAATCGATATGCTGATAAAATTTAGGGAGTCTTGTTTTCAGATTAGCTTTGTTAAAATCCCCAGCTAAAATGAATGCAGCCTCCGGATAAATGGTTTCCAGTTTGCAAAGAGTTAAATAAAGTTTGTTCAGAGCCATCGATGGGTCTGCTTGGGGGTGGGGGATATATACGGCTGTGATTATAATCGAAGAGAATTCTCTTGGAAGATAATGCGGTCTACATTTGATTGTGAGGAATTCTAAATCAGGTGAACAGAAGGATTTGAGTTCCTGTATGTTTCCTTCATCACACCATGTCTCGTTAGTCATGAGGCATACGCCCCCGCCACTCTTCTTACCAGAAAGATGTTTGTTTCTGTCGGCGCGATGCGTGGAGAAACCCGTTGGCTGCACCGCATCGGATAGCGTCTTCCCAGTAAGGCATGTTTCCGTGAAGCAGAGAACGTTGCAGTCTCTGATGTCCCTCTGGAATGCTACCCTTGCTCGGATTTCATCAACCTTGTTGTCAATAGACTGGACATTGGCGAGAAGAATGCTAGGGAGTGGTGCACGATGTGCCCGTCTCCGGAGTCTGACCAGAAGAACGCTCCGTTTCCCCATTTTACGAAGTCGCTTATTTGGATCGCCGGCTGGGATCCATTCCGTTGTCCTGGGTGAAAGGTAGTACACAGGATCCGCTTCGCGAAAGTCATATTCTTGGTCGTACTGATGGTGAGTTGACGCTGCTCTTATGTTCAGCAGTTCTTCTTGACTGTATGTAATGAAACCTAAGATGACCTGGGGTACTAATGTAAGAAATAACACGTAAAAAAACAAAAAACTGCATAGTTTCCTAGGAACGCGAAGCGAGGCGGCCATCTCTGCCTGTTCACCTACTCTGCGTCTCACAAAGACACAGCGGTTGGAACCAAAAATCTCAAGTTTGAACTCATCAGACCAAAGTACAGATTTCCACCGGTCCATTGCTCTTGTTTCTGGGCCCAAGCAAGTCTCTTCTTATTATTGGTGTCCTTTAGTGGTGGTTACTTTGCAGCAATTCGACCTTGAAGGCCTGATTCACGCAGTCTCCTCTAAACAGTTTGCTGTTGAGATGGGTCTGTTACCTGAACTCTGCGAAGCAATCTGAGGTGCAGTAAACTCTGCAGCAGCGGTAACTCTGGGTCTTCCTTTCCTTTGGTGGTCCTCATGTGAGCCAGTTTCATCATAGCGCTTGATGGTTTTTGTGACTGCACTTGAAGAGACTTTCAAAGTTCTTGAAATGTTCCTTATTGACTGACCTTCATGTCTAAAAGTAATGATGGACTGTCATTTCTCTTTGGTTATTTGAGCTGTTCTTTCCATACTATGGACTTGGTCTTTTAACAAATAGGGTAATCTTCTGTATACCACCCCTACCTTGTCACAACAGAACTGGCTCAAACACATACACTTCTTAAGGTATAGGGGGCAGCATTTTCACTTTTGGATAAATAGCGTGCCCATTTTCAACTTCCTGCTACTCATGCCAAGGATATAAGATATGCAATACATTAGTAGATTTGGATAGAAAACAATCTGAAGTTTCTAAAACTGTTTGGATCATGTCTGTGAGTATAACATAACTTATGTAGCAGGCAAAACCCTGAGGACTAACTGTTCAGCCATTTTTTTTGAGGTCTCTGTCTGTTCACTGATTTCTCATTCGCAAACAATAATTATTAGGAATTTGTTTTCAGTTCCTACCGCTTCCACTGGATGTCACCAGTCTTTGGTTGAAGTTATTCATTTGTGCAATGAAGAAGTAGGGTCATCCTGGAAAAGGGTAACCCGTTTGAGAGTTGGCCAAGCTTGTCTTTCTTCACTTACAGCCATGTGGCTCCCTTAACTGCTTTCTCCTGGTCTGGCTGATTCTGCTCCCCACTTGTGATGGGGGTGTCCTTCTAGACAGCTGGAGTCACCGATGACAGGAGCACCTCACTCACACACACACACACACACACACACACACACACACACACACTTGAGTTTTGCAGGGGCCATACACTCCATGTGTGTATGAGCTCAATGGAATGTGTGTGTAACAAAAAGAAAGTGTCTACCCTGCCTTTGATAATGTTTATCCTGCGTTCGATAATAAATGGGAAAAACGCCAATCAAAATGGCATTTGGGGTACGATGCCCCTCTTTTTCTCCATTCCATATGAATTAATATTGCACTCAAGCCTCTGCTGATGAGGACCTTGTAATGAGGATAGTGAACTAATGATATCTCATTATTTCATGCAAATCCCTGCCCGGATACATTGCCAGCAGTGCACTCCGTACAATGTACTGAGAACCAGGCTACGGCACAGGAATACATATACAACTACAACGCACACCAGCACCGCTACAGCCACTTCCTGCATCATATGGCTCAATGTAAAAAAAAATCTATATGACAAAAGGCACGGCGAAACATAATTGGTAATTTAAGTAGCAATTATATTGCATATAAGCCAGGTAATGTTTAATGGGCTGCTATTGAAATACATTTGATGCGGGGGAGGATCATGTGGGGCAAATTAAGGCAGATAAGACGTTGTTTAGGCAGCCATTAGAAGGAGGTCAAGAGAGGACGTTCATTGCGCTAGTTTTTTGGTAGATGTTTCTCCTTCAATATGGAAGGAAAGGAGAGGAAAGGAGAGATTTTAAAGCCACAATCTGTGACCCAAAATTTCAACAGCCTAACCCTGCCCACTTTGTTAACTTCAGGGATCGTGCTGGTGAAATCAAACCACTATATTTGTATTATAGTATGATCATAGGGAATTATTCCATAATCAATTAATACATATTATCGAATGTCAGTCAATATTGCTGTGGCTTTAAATAGGATTTATCAGTGATTGTATTGTATTGCTTTGGGTTGCTTCCCAAAGCTGTAAGTCAGTCACTGGGGGCTGATACACCGAGGGCTGATACTGTAATGGTTCATTTGGGTCAAATGAGATTATGAATGGCAGCTCAGAACAGCTGATGATCGATTTTAAAGAACTGATTGGGTCTCTGCTTGACACCAACAAACTCCCCCTAATATCTGGCCTTCTGCCCTCCCAAAATTGTGGCATTGGACAGTTCAGAAAACGTTTTGCCCTCCACAACTGGCTATGAGACTATTGCAGCTCTGTGGGTGCAACATTTATTGACACGTTTTATACCTTCTGGAAACTAAACTCATATTATAAGGAGGACGGGATCCACCCAGATCATTTGGGTTACTGGATCCTTTCACAGCATTATAAGACTGTGTCTAGGCAATGACTTATAATTGTTCCAAGTACCACTCATTTAATACATACCAATTGCAAATGTACATTATCCTTGGGGCATTGGAAGGCAAAATATATGTCCCTCTTTACTGCCCTGAATGCCTCTGCTGATCCTACAGCTATTGTATGCAGTAATCATATACCTATAAACCAGAGTAATACTGTTGGCACTGAGGTGATGTGCCCTAGTAGTAACTCCACTGTGTGCAGCTCACCCTGCACTATTAAAAATATCCTAAGCATGTATACTTCTGTTTTTTTTGCTTTACTGGACGTTTAGCAATCAAGCATCCAAGAAAAGTACCTTAACTTCTTATGGTATAGGGGACAGTTGCGTCCCACTTGGGCAAAAAACAGGGAAAATGCAGCGAGGCAAATTCAAATAAAATGATATAAAAATCAAACTTTCATTAAATCACACATGTAAGATACTCAATTAAAACTACACTCATTGTGAATCCAGCCAACATGTCAGATCTTTTAAAGACTTTTCGGCGAAAGCATAAGAAGCTATTATCTGATTATAGCCCAATAATAAACAAAGAGGGTAGCATATTTCAACCCTGCAGGCGCTACACAAAACGCAGAAATAAAAAATAAAACATGCCTTACCTTTGACGAGCTTCTTTTGTTGGCACTCCAATATGTCCCATAAACATCACAATTGGTCCTTTTGTTCGATTAATTCCGTCCATATATATCCAAATGTCCATTTATTTGACGCGTTTGATCCAGAAAAAAACAGCTTCCAAAAAACACAACGTCACTACAAAATATATCAAACTACTTTTGTAATACAACTTTAGGTATTTTTAAACGTTAATAATCCATAAAATTGTAGATGGGTCTATCTGTGTTCAATACAGGAAGACAACAAATCACGTCTTGCGCACTCTCAACAGTGTTACCCAGTTCCTAGATGGCCTTCTTCTTCATTGCACAAATGAATAACCTCAACCAAATTCCAAAGACTGGTGACATCCAGTGGAGGCGGTAGGAATTGAAAACAGGTTCCTAAGAAATATCATGTGCCAATCAGACCTCAGTGGACAGAGACCAACAAAATAAATCTGAACAGTTTGTCCTCTGGGTTTTGCCTGCTACATACGTTCTGTTATACTCACAGACATGATTCTGAGGGTTTTCTATCCAAATCTACTGATAATACGCATATCTTATATTCCTGGTATGAGTAGCAGGAAGTTGAAATTGGGCACACTATTTATCCAAAAGTGAAAATGCTGCCCCCTATACCTTAATAAGTTAAGTGTTGCTCTCATTTCAGTTGCTTTGGTAGCTGACGTGTAGTCTTGAGTCATCTGCACACTGGTTTACGCAAAGCCAGTGGCATGTCGTTAGTAAAGAGTGAGGGGCCTAGACAGCTGCCCTGGGGAATTCCTGACTCTACCTGGATTTTGTTGTAGAGGCTGAACACCCTCTGTGTTATGTTAGACATGTAACTCTTTATCCACAATGTAGCCGGTTGTGTAAAGCCACAACACATACGTTTCCCCATCAGCAGACTATGATCGATAATGCCAACAGCCACACTGATGTCTAACAAAACAGACACCACAACATTTTTATTTTCAATTTCTCTCTGCCAATAATCAGTAATTTTGTAAGTGCTGTGCTTGGTGAATGTCCTTCCCTATAAGCATGCTGAAAGTTCGTTGTCAATTTGTTTACTGTAAAATAGCACTGTATCTGGTCAAACACAATTTTTTACCAAAGTTTACTAAGGGTTGGTAACAGGCTGATTGGTAAGCTTTTTTAAGTTGTCAGACCTCGGTGGCTTGTCATTGTTGAAAGACAATCACTTTTTCACCTCATCCACACTTACTTTACAGAATTCGAAATTACAAAGCTTGTCTTTCATAATTTGGTCAGATATTCTTGTATGTATATTCTATGTAGTGTCATGCCAAAATGTGCTAATCTTTTCAATGAAAAAATCATTAAAGTAGTTGGCAATATCAGTGGGTTTTGTAATGAATGATCCATCTGATTCAGTGAATGATGGGGCAGAGTTTGCCTTTTTGCCCAAAATGTCATTTAAAGTGACTACAAAATATCTAACAAGTTACCTTTAAACTTTGCCAAAACATTTCAAACTACTTTTGTAATACAACTTTAGGTATTTTTTAATGTAAATAATCAATAAAATTGAAGACGGGATGATCTGTGTTCAATACAGGAAGAAAACAAACTGAAGCATGCTTTCTGGTCACGCGCCTCTATCTAACAGTACACTTCAAGTGAACCTCGTTCAAGATGGCCGTACTTCTTCATTACACAAAGGAAAAACCTCAACCAATTTCTAAAGACTGTTGACATCCAGTGGAAGCAATAGGAACTGCAAGAAAGTTGAAAAGAGAGTGGCCTCAAAAAAATATATTTGAATGGTTTGTCCTCGGGGTTTCGCTTGCTACATAAGTTCTGTGATACTCACAGACATGATTCAAACAGTTTTAGAAACTTCAGAGTGTTATCTATCGAAATCTTCTAATAATATGCATATCTTATATTCCGGGGATGAGTAGCAGGTAGTTGAATTTGGGCATGCATTTCAGCCGGACGTGAAAATACTGCCCCCTGTCACCAAGAAGTTAAAGGAGAGAGACTTTCCCTGTTGAAACTATAACACATTCGAAAGTTAATACTGAAACAAGATTTCTAACATAAGAATGTTGGGAATGGTTAGAGACGAGCTATAGAAAATCAATGTCATATCGTTTTTTATTTTTTGATGTCATTAAGTGTTATAAAGGAAATACTGTAACTTGAAAAGTATATACACTACATGTACGAAGTCTCCATCCTTAACCTCTCTTGGATAGGGGGCAGTATTTTCTCGTCCGGATGAAAAGCGTGCCAAAAGTAAACTTTTTTGCTATTGTTTGAGGAGAGTGCATAATTCTGAACATGAAAAGTTATGAATAAACCAATTAGGCACATTTGGGCAGTCTTAATACAAAACTTTTAAAATAAATGCAATGGTTTATTGGATCAGTCTAAAACGTTGCACATACACTGTTGTGGACAACACCTAAATTGCAACTGGCCTGGAATAATACATTATGGCCTTTGTCTTGCATTTCAAAGATGATGGAACAAAAAATTCAAAAGAACGGTTGGTTCTTTCATTGTATTATCTTTTACCAGATCTATTCTGTTATGTTCCTTTCATATTTCCACATAGTTCAAAGTGTTTCCTTTCAAATTGATACCCTTGCTTCAGGGCCTGAGCTACAGGCAGTTAGATTTGGGTATGTCCTTTTAGGCGAAAATTGGAAAAAAAGGGACGTATTCTTATCATTTAGATCCTTAAATGTATTTGGTATGTAAACTTCTGACTATACGCGTAGGCACATGAAGACTGACTATCAGATGCAGGCCATCAGTCCAGTAAAAAAAAGCTAATAATTATGCTCACTCAGCTGTTCCTCACAAGTAATAAAAAATATATATTTTACCAGTGTGATTATATACCGACGTTTTTTAATATAATTTCAAATTGGTCTGAGAACAACAACATTGGCAGGGCAATTCAAGTGTAGCCAATATGCAGTGATAATGTATTGGGCCTATAGCCTGCTGTAACGGTTTTCTTTAGGTGAAGTAGAGGCAGACCAAAATGCAGCATGGTTTCTTTGATTCATGTTTAATAACAAAAGATAAACACGGAACACTACAAAAACAATAAACGTGCGAAAACCTAAAACAGCCCTATCTGGTCCAAAACACAGAGACAGGAAACAATCACCCACAAACACACAGTGAAACCCAGGCTACCTAAATATGGTTCCCAATCAGAGACAATGACTAACACCTGCCTCTGATTGAGAACCATATCAGGCCAGACATAGAAATAGACAAACAAGACATCCAACATAGAATGCCCACTCAGATCACACCCTGACCAACTAAAACATAGAAACATACAAGCAAACTATGGTCAGGGTGTGACACCTGCTGCACAAACCTTATTGCTACAGAACTGTTTATGATTGGTTAATGTTGCATAGGCCTATGTTTTAAGACATGTTTTTTTTAATCTGAGCTGTAGATCTCGGCCTGCATTTTGACTCCAAGTGATCTTGACTCAGAAAAGGTTGGTGACCACTGATATAGATAGTAGGCCTGCCTGGCTGGCAGTGTACTTCCTTTTGCTGAGAAGAGCTCAGCTACATCAATGGGCTTGGCTTCACACAGTCAGACACATGCCGCCTTACTGAGTTGCAGTGAGAGAAAAGAGAGTGGAAGAGTAGATACAATGACTCCTCACAGAGGGGAATAATCCAAACTCAAGAGTCTAAACAAAAACCATGCAGTGCTTCTGACAGCTGACTGCGATAGGTCTCGACCCCATCCGTTGGACCGCCGTTTCGGAAAAAGGGATATTTCAGAGGTGGTCTCCCATCTAACCCGACAATACAAAAGATACACTGCGTCCGTATTTGTGTGCTCAGATAAATATAGTCTGTGTGCTTGTCTCCATTGTGTCAGCCCCTGATGATGGTTGTGGTCTCTGCAGAGCAGGTGTATTCAACTCTTACCCTTCGAGGTCCGGAGCCTGATGGTTTTCTGTTCTACCTGATATTGAATTGCAGCCACCTGGTGTCCCACGTCTAAATCAGTCCCTGATTAGAGGGCACAATTAAAAAAAGTAGTGGAACTAGCTTCGAGGTCCAGAGTAGAGTGTGAGGGCTATAGAGAATTGGCCTTATTAAGGCAGATGATGCTGGTCCATTAGACAGAGAGAGATAATGTCTCAGGGTCAGGAGGAACAAGTAAGTAACAAAGTAACAAAGGAAGAAATAAGACCGAAATGGTAGAAAAAGAGGACAACCACCTATAATGGAGGGATGTGTTCTGCTTGTTTACGTCCTGTAGTCATCTTCCAGAACAACTATGGTCACATTGTATAATCTACCTTCTCTCTGTTGAGCTATCATAGTCTAACAATATTATTTTGCAATAGCATTTGGTTACACGCCAAGCTATGAAGAGATGTGCAGGTTGGAGTAATTAGCTATTATCTAACTTTCCGCATATTAATGTGGCTCATTTTGTGCAACCAGATAAAGACCTGGGGATGCGTCTCAATGACTTCCTCCTTCAACTTAACAGACAAAGACATGCAGATAGAAGAGAAACATACAGCTACAGAATATATGCCCACGCCTACTTCTACGCTAGCCAGCACAAGTGTCAAGAACCGCCTGAAAGAAACAAATCGTTGGGGTTGTAGATGTGTGTGAGGTATTTTGATTGGTTAATAGATACACTGTAAAACTTTCCCTGAAAATGTACTGCATTACACTGGCACCAGAGTTGCCAGCATAATACAATAATTGTCCTTTACAGCAGAGATGCTGCAACATATTTGACAGTACTCCTTTTCCTTCTTGAAAAAGCATCACCAATATATTCTGGGACAAGTTGTGTTTGGAGAGAGTAGTGGAGCGACTAGTTAAAGTCATCTGTAAGCCATTTTATCCTCATTTATAGGCTATTTTATATTTTATGTAATTGAGTGTTTCGACCGTGGTGTGGGCCTGTGCTTTGGCAAAGTGAGTGGGGTTATATACTGCCTGTTTAGCCCTGTCTGGGGGTATCATCGGATGGGGCCACAGTGTCTCCTGACCCGTCCTGTCTCAGCCTCCAGTATTTATGCTGCAGTAGTTTGCGTCGGGGGGCAAGGGTCAGTCTGTTATATCTGGAGTATTTCTCCTGTCTTATCCGTTGTCCTGTGTGAATTTAAGTATTCTCTCTCTCTCTCTCTCTCTGAGGACCTGAGCCCTAGGACCATGCCTCAGGACTAACTGGCATGATGACTGCTTGCTGTCCCCAGTTCACCTGGCCGTGCTGCTGCTCCAGTTTCAACTGTTTTGCCTGTGGCTATGGAACCCTGACCTGTTCACCAGATGTGCTACCTGTCCCAGACCTGCTGTTTTCAACTCTCTAGAGACAGCAGGAGCGTTAGAGCTAATCTCAATGATCGGCTATGAAAAGTAAACTGACATTTACTCCTGAGGTGCTGACCTGTTGCACCCTCGACAACTACCATTATTATTATTACTTGACCCTGCTGGTCATTTATGAACATTTGAACATTTTGGCAATGTTCTGTTATAATCTCCACCCGGCACAGCCAGAAGAGGACTGGCCACCCATCATAGCCTGATTCCTCTCTAGGTTTCTTCCTAGTTTTTGGACTTTCTAGGGAGTTTGTCAGAGCCACCGTGCTTCTACACCTGCATTGCTTGCTGTTTGGGGTTTTAGGCTGGGTTTCTGTACAGCACTTTGAGATATAAGCTGATGTAAGAAGGGCTATATAAATACATCTGATTTGATTTGACCGATGGCCTGTACATGTCCGGACCAATTCACTCATCTTTTTTTGTTTTTGTTGCCTATTTGGTTTAGCACTTCACAGAACGAACCATCTTACTCAACTTTTTCAACTTGAAGCTATCACTCCTAGCCATGGCTAGCCTGCTTTGTTTTTAGCATTATGGCTTCCGACGGCTATCCAATGGATATCACTGGCCAACCATGAATTTCTCTCTCGCCCAGGGTGGTGGAGAGTTGGTCGAGGTTGATTTGTCCTACTTCTTGGAGCAGGTGGCTTGTTCAACTCAACTTCACCACAGAGACTGGGCCGAGGTTGTTCGGTGAAAGGGCCCAAGGGAGTCGCAACCGAGGCGGTTCTTTCCTGCCTTAGAGGGTCCACTCCACCTGGCAAACAGCTTTGCACCACTGGAAGTGAACTGTCCGGCTCCAGGAGCCCGATCTGGTCCTGGACGATGCCAGGCAAGTGATCACCAACATCAAAAAACAGGGCTACAACATCAGCCCTTCTACCCATGTCCACCAGTCTGGTCCACGTTCAGCTGGCAGCCAGATCTTGACCAAGTTACAGATGCACACATTTCATACCTCCAAGACATGCTAACTGAATACCATTACAATAACAGGGAAGGTTAGGATTTTGGGGGGCATGATATGTGTGTCTAACTTTCTCACTGATTATTATTCATGATTCATTCAGGACTATTCATAATCATGGTGGCATCCATATGAATGTAAAAACATATTCTTATTAACAATTTATTTATATTGGGCATAAAATAATCTGAAACAACAAAAACAAAGAGCAAATGCATCCAACAAGTTTGTAGAGTCAAATCAAATCAAACTGTATTTGTCACATACACGTGTTTAGCAGATGTTATTGCGGGTGTAGCGAAATGCTTGTGTTTCTAGCTCCAACAGTGCAGTAATATCTAACAATTTCATAACAATACACACACATCTAATGTAAAGGACATAATAATATGTAGACTAAGCTACAGTAGAATAGGATAGAATACAATATACATTTGAGATGAGTAATGCAAAATATGTAAACATTATGAAAGAGACAAATGTTCCATTACTAAAGTGGACAGGGATTTCAAGTCTATGTACGTATATAGGGCAGCAGCCTCTAATGTGCTAGTAAATGCTATTTAACAGTCTTATGGCATTGAGACAGAAGCTGTTTTTCAGTCTCTTGGTCCCAGCTTTGATTCACCTGTACTGACCTCGCCTTCTGGATGATAGCGGGGTGAACAGGCAGAGGCTTGGATGTTTGTTGTCCTAGATTATCTTATTGACCTTCCTGTGACATCGGGTGCTGTAAGTGTCCTGGAGGGCAGGTAGTTTGCCCCCGGTGATGCATTTGGGCAGGCCACATCACCCTCTGGAAAGCCCTGCGTTTGCAGATGGTGCAGTTACCGTACCAGGTGATGATACAGCCCAGCTGGATGCTCTCAATTGTGCATCTGTAGAAGTGTTATGGTTTTAGGTGCCAATCCACATTTTTTTCAGCCTCCTGAGGTTGAAGAGGCGGTCGAACTTGATCTGTCCTACTTCTTGGAGCAGGGCAGGGTTCAGACCCAGGAACTCAAACTTACTGTTGAGCTTGGAGGGTACTATGGTGTTGAATGCTGAGCTATAGACAATGAACAGCATTCTTACATAGGTATTCCTCTTTTCCAGATGGGATGGGGTAGTGTGCAGTGCGATGGCGATTGCATCGTCTGTGGATCTATTGGGGCTGTAAGCAAATTGAAGTGGGTCTAGGTTGTCAGGTAAGGTAAGGTAAGGTAATATGATCCTTGACTAGCCTCTCAAAGTACTTCATGATGCCAGAAGTGAGTGCTACGGTGCGATAGTCATTTAGTTCAGTTACCTTTGCTTTCTGGGTACAGGTACAATGATGGACATCTTGAAGCATGTGGGGACAGCAGACTGGGATAGGGAGAGATTGAGTATGTTTGTAATCACTCCAGCCAGCTAGGTCTGCGCATGCTTTGAGGACGCGGCTTGGGATGCCAGCTTGCGAATGTTAGGAAGCTTAAATGTCTTACTCGTGTCGGCCACGGATAGGAGAGCCCACAGTCCTTGGTAAAGGGCCACGTCTGTGGCAGTGTGTTATCCTCAAAGCGGGCAAAGGTGTTTAGCTTGTCTGGAAGCAAGACATCGGTGTCCACTACGTGGCTGGTTTTCTCTTTGTAGTCCGTGATTGTCTGTAGACCCTGCCACATACATCTCTTGTCTGAGCCATTGAATTGCCACCCCACTTTGTCTCTATAATGACACTTTGCCTGTTTCATTGCCTTACGGAGGGAATAACTACACTGTTTGTATTAGGCCATATTCCCAGTCACCTTGCCATCGTTCACCCTCCTGTTGTGTTTGTTTCATGTTAATTCATTCTGTGTTCCCGGTCCAAAATGACCTCCCCATTATAGCTGATTATAAATCCATAGTAATACCTTTATTGTCACCCAATGTTGCCTGACCTTTTTATCAACTTAAGTTATTGTGAACATTACACGTTTTGAAATTCTATTTACTTTTCATGGCCTGTAGGCGTCATTGACCTGAGCTCATACAACTCGTTTTGAGTAACAAAAGCTTAAAATCAGTTAAGGATAGGCAGAATACTGCCCCCTTTGGAGGAATTGCGTGCCCATAGTAAACTGAAGAAAAATCTGTCCAAAATTGCTAATATATGCATATAATAATTATTATTGGATAGAAAACACTCTAAAGCTTCTAAAACCGTTCGAATTATGTCTGTAAGTATAGCAGAACTCACAGGGCAGGCAATCTCCCAAACTATTTTTGGGAGCCTCAAACTTGGGGCAATTTTGACGTCATCGCCCCCACCCTTCCCAACCAGCTATGGATCTGGAGACACTTTCTATGTCTTCCACTAGATGTTCTCATTCAGTACAGCGTTTAATTGTGCAAATCCCGCGAGTTTTGAGCCTTTGGTAGGCAAAAGACTGAGTGTCGCGAGAAAATTCAAGGTTACGAGAGCGCGCTTTTTGGAGACACGTCCCTTTGTTCCAGATCGCCTGCGGAGAAGCACGTTCGTCCGAGAGATTAGATAATTGTTTTGTACGTTTAGAACATCCTAAAGCTTGATTCTGCACTTAGTTTGACCAGTTTAGTCGACATATAACATGTAATTTTGAAGTTTTGATGCGCAACTGTTCGTGACCAGAAGTAATTTTTGGTAGTATTTCAGCTGGAACTTGCAGCGTATGCTAATACAAAGACACACGGCTTGAAACCAAACAATGTTTTGGGTAAGTATGACTTCTTCCACTACATTCTGATCGAAGACCATCAAAGGTAAGGTAATATTTATGTTGTAATTTTGTGTTTCTATTGACTCCAACATAGCGGAGAAATATTGCTTATGTCTGAGCGCCGTCTCAGATGATTGAAAAATGAACGATTTCTGTAACGTTAAAAAGAAATGTGACAAAGCGATTGCATTAAGAAGCAGTGTATCTTTCTAACTATATGTAGAACATGTATATTTAGTCAAAGTTTATGATGTGTATTGGCGTTATCTGGCAGAGTTTTCTATAATTTCTCCGGACATTTTTTTGCATTTTCTCAACATGGCGTCATGTTACATGGATATAAATTGCATATTTTTGAAAAAAACATAAATGTACTGTGTAACATGTCCTATTACTGTCATCTGATGAAGATTTTCAAAAGGTTAGTGAATTATTTTTATTTTAATCCTGCGTTTGTGATTGCATCTTTTGTTCGACAAAATGGCTGTATATCGGCTGTGTCTTTGGTGGTGGTTTGACATAAATATGTGCTATGTTTTCGCCGTAAAACATTTTAGAAATCTGACTCGCTGGGTAGATGAACAAGGTGTTTATCTTTCATTTGAGCTATTGGACTTGTTAATGTGTGGAGGTTAAATATTTCTAAGAATATTTTTGCATTCTGTGCGCCATATTTTGAGTTGAGCGTGAGGGGGGGTGCCCTTGGGGAACGTGGTAGCGTGACAATAATAAATACTCAGATGATACATAGTGCTATTTATCATAGACTACTATGTGTCAAAGTTTAACCTGTTGCTTCTACTCGGGACGCTTGCGTCCCAACTAGAGCTCTGGAAATGCAAATGTGCTACGCTAAATGCTAATAGTATTAGTTAAAACTCAAAAGTTCATTAAAATACACATGCAGGGTATCGAATTAAAGCTACACTCGTTGTGAATCCAGGCAACAAGTCAGATTTTTAAAATGCTTTTCGGCGAAAGCATGAGAAGCTATTATCTGATAGCATGCAACACCCCAAAAGACCCACAGGGGACATAAACAAAATAATTAGCATTTCGGCGTTACACAAATCGCACAATAAAATAGAAAACATTCATTACCTTTCACCATCTTCTTTGTTGGCACTCCTAGATGTCCCATAAACACTATTTGGGTCTTTATTTCGATTAAATCGGTCCATATAAAGCCTAGATATCGTTATATGTAGACTGTGTGATAAACAAAAAAAACATTGTTTCAAAACGTAACGTCATTTTTTTTAATTCAAAAAGTCGACGATAAACTTTCACAAAACACTTCGAAATACGTTTGTAATGCAACTTTAGGTATTAGTAAACGTTAATAAGCGATAAAATTCATCAGGAGGCGATGTAAAGATCATTAGCTGTCCGTCTGGAAAAATGTCAGGCTAGAAACTCAACGAAAATATCCGGTCCTAGACCGGTAGAGATACGGTGTCCTGTATGTGTTTGACCAAGAAAAAACTCGAAGGGAAATGACAAGACTCTAGACACCGTGTGGAAGCTGTAGGTACTGCAACCTCAGTCAATTAATTGTGGTTCACCTTTATCAATGGGTTCAAGTAGCGCATGGATATATTTTCCCATTTTCAGTGATCAGTTTTTCCTGTGCTTTTCGATGTAAATGCCGTTCTGGTAAAGCCACAGCAGTGATTTAACCAGTTTTTAAACGTCTGAGTGTTTTCTATCCACACAGACTAAGCAAATGCATATACTATATTCCTGGCATGAGTAGCAGGGCGCTGAAATGTTGCACAATTTTTAACAGAATGTTCAAAAAAGTAGAGGGTCGACTTAACTAGTTGCTCCTACCCTCTACTTTTTTGAACATTTTGTTAAAAATCGAGCAACATTTCAGCGCCCTGCTACTCATGCCAGGAATATAGTACGTTCATATGGTTAGAATGTGTGTATAGGAAACCCTCGGACGTTTATAAAACTGGTTAAATCACGACTGTGGCTATTACATAACGTGCGTTACATCAGAAAGCGCAGGAAAACCTGATCACAGAAAATTGAAATAAATATCCTTGCGCCACTTCCAGCAATTGTTAACAGTGAGCCGAATTAGATAAGACCGAGCATTCAACTCCCACAGCATCCCCATGCAGTCGAGTATCTTGTGAATTTAATCCTCTTTGATTCTTGGTTGAACCGAAAGAGGGGCACGACGTACCTCCGGTCTCCGCCCAGATCATTCCGGAAGAGCTCTCTCCTGAAATTTTTTCCATGACGACAGCTACTGATATGTACATCGCCTACGGATGATTTTTATCGCTTATTAACGTTTACTAATACCTAAAGTAGCATTACAAACGTATTTCAAAGTGTTTTGTGAAAGTTTATCGTCTACTTTTTGAATTTTAAAAAATGACGTTACGTTGTGAAATCGCTGTTTTTTTCGTTTATCACACAGTCTACATATAACGATATCTTGGCTTTATATGGCCCGATTTAATCGAAATAAAGACCCAATAGTGTTTATGGGACATCTAGGAGTGCCAACAAAGAAGATGGTGAAAGGTAATGACTGTTTTCTATTTTATTGTGTGGTTTGTGTAACGCCGAAATGCTAATTATTTTGTTTACCTCCCCTGCTTTGCTTTTCTGTTGTAGTGTATTGGTGCATGCTATCAGATAATAGCTTCTCATGCTGTCGCCGAAAAGCATTTTAAAAATCTGACTTGTTGCCTGGATTCACAACGAGTGTAGCTTTAATTTGATACCCTGCATGTGTATTTTAATGAACTTTTGAGTTTTAACTAATACTATTAGCATTTAGCGTAGCGCATTTGCATTTCCAGAGCTCTAGTTGGGACGCAAGCGTCCCAGGTAGAGGTAAGAGGTTAAGAGGTTAAGGACATTTGTTTTGAGAACCATTTCAAATGTTTAAATAGTGGCAGGAAAAAACATATTTTGTGTTCCCGGTCAAAACTGACCAGTATGATTGTATTAGTAAAGGAAGGACATAGGCCCAAAACTACACATGAAAACTTTACCAAACTACAACATTAACCTCATAGTCCGACCAAACCCGTATGCGGTAGCGTAACTACAGCCTCAAGCTCATTAGCATAACGCAACGTTAGCGATTTCTAAAAATCGCAAATGAAATGAAATAAATATGCCTGTTCTCAAGCTTATCTTTTTCTTAAAAATCCTGTCGTCTCAGATTTTCTAAATATGCTTTAGAACCAGAGAAAATCACTAATTTGTGTAAGAGTGGTGATAGCTAGCTTAGCATTAGCGTTAGCATTTAGCACGCAACATATTCACAAAAACCAGCCAAGGAATCAAATAAAATAATTTACCTTTGAAGAACTTCAGATGTTTCAATGAGGAGACTCTCAGTTACATAGCAGATGTCCAGTTTTTCCTGAAAGATTCTTGTGTAGGACACATCGTTCCCTTTTGTTACTATGCATATGGCTACCGAAACTAACCGAAAATTCAGTCACCTACATGTCGAACTTTTTTCCGAATTAACTCCATAATATCGACTGAAACATGGAAAACGTTGTTTGAATCAATCCTGAAGGTGGTTTGTCATATTTCTCTCCATTGAAAGCACCGTCCTTGTAGCCTGGTTTGTTCTGAGATTTGAATGGAAAAATACCGGGACCTGACTTTTGCGCACCGATTGCCACGCAGACACCAAGCGGGACACCTGGTAAATGTAGTCCCTTATGGTCAATCTTCCAATGATATGCCTACAAATACGTCACAATGCTGCAAAGACCTTGGGGAAACAAGAGAAAGAGTCCGTTCATTCCTGTCGCATTCACAGCCATATAAGGCGATCATGGAAAACGTAGCCTCAGAAATCCTGTGCATTTCCTGGTCGGTCATACATCTTAGTTTTGCCCGAAGCATTTGTTCTAAGGGACTCACAGTGAAAATCTTTGCAGTTCTGGATACGTAAGAGTCTCTTCTTTCCAAAACTATCAATTCCAAGCATATTCGAGCATCTTTTCGTGACAAAATATTGCCCTTAAAACGGGCACGTCTTTTTATCCAAAAATGAAATACTGCCCCTAGAGTCTTAACAGGTTAATGTCTGAACATATTAAAGAACAACAGTAACAACAACAGCATTACTAACAATAACAACAACTTTAAAATGTTCACAATCTGTCAATCAATGGTAGTTACATTTTGTGTGTTCTTGAGCACACGTGGTGGTTTTTGCATGTGCCTTGCAAATATATGCACTGAATTTATGGCACATAATGCTCATCTCTTGGTGCAAAAAGAATGCACCTCTTCCTTTTTTTTCTGTCTCCGGCAGCTGTAGATATTGCTTCTGGCTCTTGTATATCTCTCACCAATCCAGAAGAGGATGATGTTCGAGGAAGGTGTCACGCCTTTGAATGAAGGGTGCCACCATGGCTTTCCCCAACTCTTCTAGGAATAGTCTCCTATTGAAGTATGTCCCCTGCTTCCAGCCTGGATTCTACTCCATCCACACCACAAACGTGTTGTAGGTCGACACATCTAGGATGTTCAAGAACACCAGCATGGGCCAACTTGCCGTCATCCTCTTACAACTGTATGTGCCAGTAACCTGCAAAAGTGCAACAATCAGTAAATAAAATAATGAGTAGATACAAGTGATACTTCATGTCTTGCATAATAACGTGATAAATTGCATCAAAGCGTTGTTTTAAATGATCACATCAAAAACATATGTACATATTCAAATGATAATTGACTCTGTATTGCTCACAAATTCAATAAACATTTCACCAAACAACAAAATATCTTATTTTTATGGTGCAAATAAAACTATTTGGTAATAAAAAAAAACAGTACATGAGACTTGAAAGATAAAAAGTAACATACCTTATCAAGGTTGTCAATTCCCCTTTGCTCCTGTTGTAATCCAGGATAGCGTTGGGCTTCTTCCCTGGTACTCACAGCGGCATCCTTGTGCAGAGTTGTCATCAGGAGCAAATGTTATTTTTCTTCGGGCAGAGTGTGTGTATCGGTGAAGGCAAATTTAGAATATAAACGATCCCTGTCCTTGGTAGTGAGTAAGGCAGGAGGCACCTCAGGCTTGTTCCTTCTGACCGTCCCCACCATGGTCATTTTTGGGGAGCAGCTCCTGACCAAGAGCATATGAGGTGAAGAAATTGTAACATGTTATGTTGTGCCCCTGGAGACCTGCAGTCATTTTCAGGACCACCCGCTTCCCCTGGTTCCTTTCGGAAACACCGACAGCAGATTTCCCGGTGTAAAGCTGCAGGTTCTAGGCATAACTTGTCCTGTCATCACATACTGCCCATATCTGCATTCCATATTTAGACTGTTTGCTTGGCATGTCTGTTTGAATGGGCAGCATCCCCTAAAAGCGACCAGATGCTCATGCACTGTGATGTCTGGACTTGGGTTATAGATGAGTGGCAGGCACTCTACCCACTTGTGCCAAACCTCCCTGATCGCTGCCAGCTTGTTTTGTTGACGGCGGTCTTGTCTTGTATCACGGTTATCGAAGCGAATCACCTGTGACAATGCGTGAAATGCCGAGTGACATAGTGGCACGAAAAATTGCCTGCACAGACTCTGCATCGTATAAACTGGTGGTAGATTGGTTTCTGGATCTGAACACACCAGCCAAAATCAAGAGACCCAAGTATTCTTGGCCATCTGTCTGGTCTACCTCCTTCCAGTTGTCTTTATAAACGCGTCTCCCCTCCAAGTTGGTCATGTTCATCACTATAGTTTCGATTGACTCTGTCAGGAACAGTTCGAAGCAGGATTGTATGTCATCAACCCAGGATATGGTGTATCTCGTTGGCCCTCGGGTCATCCTGATAATGTTTTCAGCCGACAGTCGACCTCTCCTCTCAGGTGGGGATGAAGACCAATTCCCATTATTTGACCGGAATGTAACAACAACCGCAGCAGGGTCTTCTTCCTCATCACTGGATTGTTTCACAATGGTTGTCTCTTGGTCTGGATCATATTATGTGTTGTCTTTAACTTCTGACACATCCTCCTCTAATACATCTTCACTGTCACTTTCCTGGCATATCTCCTCCTCACCAGTGTCATGATCAAAGATATGATCAAGAGCCTCACACACAGTATTTAGTTTGGTCATGATGCTGCAACAGCATGAATTGTGAGCAAGGCCTCAAAAATAAGCTTTATATACCAGCGCTGTGAGAAAAGTTCTATAAATTATTGAACCAATTTTGCGATTGTTTGTGAGAATGCCAACAGCTGTGGTTCCCGTGGGGGAAAGATTATATTGGGAAAGGTTCCTGTGGGGGTTGCCATGGCAACCAATAAGGGAAGTGAGGTGTGTGTGTGAGCTCAAACACATGCATGTGGGGGTCGGGGAGAGGACGTGTGTCCATATGATGACTGGTCATGTGCCTGAACTCAATTTTGTACACTAATTGTAGTCTCACCCATTAATTCCCAATGAACTGTTATTTTTGACCAGGAACACCTCACGGGAACACAAAAGTTAAATAAAACAATGTAATGAAAATCATCAACATGTATTTTGTGTGTTCAGGTGCCCTGTGTGGACAAAGTCATGGAACCTTATGACTATCAGATTAAAATAACTACTGTTTTCAGATCGAGAACTTGTAAATCGGTCCAATTCAACCATTCGTCCCCACAGTGACAGTACGTACGTACCCCAACCAGAAATCATGGATTACAGGAAACATTCGCACTGAGCTAAAGGGTAGAGCTGCCGCTTTCAAGCGCATCTGACAGGTCCACACCTCACATGCTCTTGTTGTAGTCCTTTACTGCAGTTGGAATGGGGACATTTTTTCTGGTATATGCCCCGGCACCGTCCTTCACACGTCTGACGACATGATCCCCACTGAAGGACTTGTGGATAATATGACTATTTATGTAGCGATCACTGTATGTTGCCGAATGTAATCCCGCTAACGGGTTCGGTGTGCAGAGAGGTTAAACAGGTCAACGTACACAAGGCTGCGGGGCCAGACGGATTACCAGGACGTGTGCTCCGGGCATGTGCTGACCAACTGGCAGGTGTCTTCACTGACATTTTCAACATGTTCCTGATTGAGTCTGTAATACCAACATGTTTCAAGCAGACCACCATAGTCCCTGTGCCCAAGAACACAAATGCAACCTGCCTAAATGACTACAGACCTGTAGCACTCACGTCCGTAGCCATGAAGTGCTCTTGAAAGTCTGGTAATGTATCACATCAACACCATTATCCCAGAAACCATAGACCCAATCCAATTTGCATACCTCCCAAACAGATTCACAGATGATGCAATCTCCATTGCACTCCACACTGCCCTTTCCCAACTAGACAAAAGGAACACTTATGTGAGAATGCTATTCATTGACTACAGCTCAGCGTTCAACACCATAGTACCCTCAAAGCTCATCACTAAGCTAATGATCCTGGGACTAAACACCTCCCTCTGCAACTGGATCCTGGACTTCCTGAAGGGCCGCCCCCAGGTGTGAGGGTAGGTAGCAACACATCTGCCACTGTGATCCTCAACACTGGAGTCCCCCAGGGGTGCATGCTCAGTCCCCTTCTGTACTCCTGGTTCACCCATGACTGCATGGCCAGGCACGACTCCAGCACCATCATTGCATTTGCAGACGACACAACAGTGGTAGGCCTGATCACCGACAACAACGAGACAGCCTATAGGGAGGAGGTCAGAGACCTCCAGAAGAGGGCACGACAAAGCCTATTCCCCCTCAGTAAACAAAAAATATTTGGCATGGGTCCTGAGATCCTCAAAAGGTTCTACAGCTGCAACGTTGTGGTTGCATCACTGCCTGGTACGACAATTGCTCTGCCTTCGTCCGCAATGCACTACAGAGGGTAGTGCGTACTGCCCAGTACATCACTGGGGCTAAGCTGCCTGCCATCCAGGACCTCTACACCAGGCGGTGTCAGAAGAAGGCCATAAAAATTGTCAAAGACCCCAGCCACCCCAGTCATAGACTGTTCTCTCTACTACTGCATGGCAAGCGGTACCGGAGTGCCAAGTCTAGGACAAAAAGGCTTCTCAACAGTTTTTACCCCCAAGCCATAAGGCTCCTGAACATATAATAAAATGGCTACCCAGACTATTTGCATTGTGTGCCACCCCAACCACTCTTTTACGCTGCTGCTACTCTCTGTTTATCATATATGCATATTTACTTTAACTATACATTCCTGTACATATTTACATTCGACCCCAATCGGCCCGACCAACCAGTGCTCCCGCACATTGGCTAACCGGGCTATCTGCATTGTGTCCCGCCACCCACCACCTGCCAACCCCTCTTCACTTTACTGCTACTCTCTGTTCATCATATATGCATGGTCACTTTAACCATATCTACATGTACATACTACCTCAATCAGCCTGACTAACCGGTGTCTGTATGTAGCCTCACTACCTTTATAGCCTCACTACTGTTTTTCACTGTCTTTTTCATGTTGTTTTTATTTCTTTACTTAGCTATTGTTCACCTAATACTTTTTTTGGGGTTAGAGCATGTAAGTAAGCATTTCACTATAAGTGAAATGCCTGTTGTATTTGTATCTCTACCTGTTATATTTGGCTGTACGTGCAATGCTGTCGGGGGTAGGGGCCAAATGAAAATGTGATTCACATTTAAAAACAGTCCATTTATATTTTCAAACAGGGCTATACATTTGGATAAGTTTTTTTCCGCCTGAGTAGCCTCGACTCCCTGCCAAAATAAAATTAAACCATCTAGTGTTCAGCGAAATAACAACACAATGTCAAACACAGGTAGCCTAGTCCAATAATTAACATCCAATCACATTAACCTTTGCTCTCTCGTGGGAATTCCACGACGGTCCATATGTAGCCAAACATAGCTGCTGCTTATTCCGTTTGCTCGAAAATTGATAAATGTTTAAAAAAAGCAAGGCCCACGCCCATAGAGACACATACCAGCTCTACTGGTAGTACTGCTACTACCAGCAGTACTACACCGGCACCTGTCAACGACACAAGTTGTTCTGCTTCCACAAGCACATCCAATGCTAGCATCAGTAACTCTACAGTTGTGAATCTGATGCAGCCGAAGAGCTACTGCCCCCTTACTGAACAAAGGACTGAACAACAGACAGGGACGTTGGACCATCGAAGAGGCGCACATATGATGAGAACTACATTGATTTTGTGTTCAATTATATTGGGAGTAGTGCCTTTCCTCAGCCACAGTGTGTTTAAAGTGCAAAAGTATTATCTCACAACTCAATGAAACCTTCACTCTTGCGCAGACATTTAGAAACAAATAAGCCACAGGAGTTTTTTGAGCGAGAATTAAGATGATATTCGAGTGGTAAGACATGTATACAAGAAACAGAAGCATCTTATATGGTGAGCTACCGAGTGGCTAGGACAGGCAAGACCCATGCTATTGTGGAGGACTTAATTCTTCCTGCTGCCGCAGATATGGCTGGGAAAATGCTGGGGGAAAAGGCCAAAACAAATATACAGACAATGTCTTCATCAAACAACCCTGTCTCACGATGCATCAGTGTCATGACAGGAGATGTTTTGAAACAATTACTGCTTTGCATACAAGCCAATTAATTATATAAGTTACAGCTGGATGAGTCAACAGATGTTGAAGGCCTGGCACAGCTCCTTGTATATGTCCGTTACGTTTATGGTGGGTCAATTAAGGAAGACATCCTTTTCTGCAAACCACTAGAATCCAGGAGAACAGGAGAGGATATGTTTTAAATACTGGACAGCTTTGTGACATTAAATGGACTTTGGTGTCAATATGTGTTGGTATCTGTACTGATGACACAAATGCCACGACAGAGAGAGAATACAGTAGAGGGCATGAGTAAAACGTTTGATTTATGACCCTATGTCCGGATGACGTGTGCATGCCCAAATATGGGCATCCGGCCAGGACATCCTGGCGGGAAGTTATCACGTGCTCTAGGGTGTACCCAAATATGGGCTTTCTGTCAGGGTATTAATTGTGGGAAGTAATCACGTGGTTATGCCCATATAAGTGCATCCTGTTTTTTAATTTATGCGTGTGTTGCATCTATTCCTTTGAAGTTGTCATGATGATTGATGTGTAGGGACCTCGTTGAACTGGGGGGGATGTGTTTAAACATTTCAAAGAGGATGGCCCCACACCCCCTATTTTATTTCCCTTAGGGCGGTTGTTTATGAAGCAGGAATGTCCTGGGGATATTGTGTTGGGGAAGACGCATTATAAATAAGACCCAGAACAACACATGCAGCCACAGAACACTAAACAAGATTTTAAAAATAAACCCAGAACATTAATAGCCTACTGTATTGTGTATGTATATTTTTCTTTCAGACTCCTCCCCGGCAAATAATGGCACAGAAGACCATACACAACGAGAGCACGCAGAGGATTTCGGCACACCGGACATTCCCAATAAAACACCGAAACCAGATGATTTCAATGTTTTAAATGACATTTCAGAGGTAGACAATTTGATGTTGTGCAAGACGGCCAGCCTTCTTGATTCAGCCAGCCTTCATAATTCAGCCAATTGGTAGAAACACCCGAGCCAGAAATACAACAAGCTAGGTTTCTCACTGCCTTTTACGGGGCTCTAAAATCCCGAAAGGTTTTGCTCCACAAACGAATGATGGCTTTGCTCAAGAGGCAATACAGTCAAAATTCTATCCTTCTGGCATAGAACAATGCCACGTTTGTTTAACCTGTTGCTTCTACCCGGGACGCTTGCGTCCCAACTAGAGCTCTGGAAATGCAAATGCGCTACGCTAAATGCTAATAGTATTAGTTAAAACTCAAAAGTTCATTAAAATACACATGCAGGGTATCGAATTTAAGCTACACTCGTTGTGAATCCAGGCAACAAGTCAGATTTTTAAAATGCTTTTCGGCGAAAGCATGAGAAGCTATTATCTGATAGCATGCAACACCCCAAAAGACCCACAGGGGACGTAAACAAAATAATTAGCATTTCGGCGTTACACAAACCGCACAATAAAATAGAAAACATTCATTACCTTTCACCATCTTCTTTTTTGGCACTCCTAGATGTCCCATAAACACTATTTGGGTCTTTATTTCGATTAAATCGGTCCATATAAAGCCTAGATATCGTTATATGTAGACTGTGTGATAAACGAAAAAAACATTGTTTCAAAACGTAACGTCATTTTTTAAAATTCAAAAAGTCGACGATAAACTTTCACAAAACACTTCGAAATACGTTTGTAATGCAACTTTAGGTATTAGTAAACGTTAATAAGCGATAAAATTCATCAGGAGGCGATGTAAAGATTATTAGCTGTCCGTCTGGAAAAATGTCCGGCTAGAAACTCAACGAAAATATCCGGTCCTAGACCGGATTAGATACGGTGTCCTGTATGTGTTTGACCAAGAAAAAACTCGAAGGGAAATGACAAGACTCTAGACACCCTGTGGAAGCTGTAGGTACTGCAACCTCAGTCAATTAATTGTGGTTCACGTTTATCAATGGGTTCAAGTAGCGCATGGATATATTTTCCCCATTTTCAGTGATCAGTTTTTCCTGTGCTTTTCGATGTAAATGCCGTTCTGGTAAAGCCACAGCAGTGATTTAACCAGTTTTTTAAACGTCTGAGTGTTTTCTATCCACACAGACTAAGCAAATGCATATACTATATTCCTGGCATGAGTAGCAGGGCGCTGAAATGTTGCACGATTTTTAACAGAATGTTCAAAAAAGTAGAGGGTCGACTGAAGAGGTTAAACAACAATCCGATTAAAAACGCAAATACAGGTGCTAAAAACCTATATGTAACATGGATCCTTCCAGAATACCACAAGTACACACGTCATTAATTATCAAAATGGATGAGCCAACAGGCATAATTCCGATAGATGAAACCCTGTTATCCCAGATTCCCGCCAAACTCATAGCTTTAATTAATCATATGAATGATTCTGGGACGACCGATTAAAACCCATTATCTCAGATCCCTGATGCACTCATATCGTTAATTAATCAAATGAATGTGAGCATAAGATCTTCTACACATGACCCCACACAGACCCCTCAATTAACTCCCATGTCCGAAGTCTGAAACGCAATACATTGTTTTTGAGGAATTGGAAAATTGTCTAATAAATTAGGAGGGAGATGGTCTTGATAGAAGTTGTGTACCGAAATAAATTCAGCAATACAGAGAATCGACAATTTTTCAATTTCACATGGCTTAAAATTGACAACCCTATACCTCATGTGTGGAATCATACATTGCCTCATCTGTAAAGGGCCTTTGAAAAGCAGAGACACAGAAGTGGTTCAAGAAGTGCAACACAAGTGTTATATTCAGCCCTTGGCTGAAGATGAACATTCAGAGATATACGTTTTTTATGATTTTGAGACTAATCAGCAATCAGGGGTTCATTTGCCTATTTTTGTATCTAGCCTGACTTTCAAGGGTGACAGTGGTCTGCGGAGGGACCCAATTGTGCACTGCTCTTTCTAAAACACTTTAGAAAACCCCAGTACAGAAACTTTACGTTTATAGTGCACAATTCTAGAACCTATGACTCCTACCGTCTTTTGAACCCCTTGATACAGCAAGGCGTTGCATGCAGTGTCATAGCTCAAGGTAGTAAAATCTTATGTTTTGTAGACCTAATAAGTAACTGCTATGTTTTTGCGTTTAAAAAGAAACCTGCCCCTCTTGAGAAGCTCAGTTGGGGCTACCGCTAAAGAATGGAAGAACATCTTGGGTCACTGTTCTTCATTTCTCATATTATCCCCATGTGAGATTTCTTTGAATCTTCTCAAAGGACGCATTCCATTCACCCTGACCCAATCAAAAAAATTAAAGAGACAAAAGACCACGATCAAACTCCTTGCCAATAAAAGGGCCAGTTTTCAAAAGAAAAGACATAGCATACAACAGTCTGGGGGTTTTCTTATGCCTTTGCTAACTACAGCTGTGACCTTCATCACCAGCCCGACGTGGAGGTTGAACACAGAGGGTGGTGGCAAATAAAATGTACTTGGTGCCTCAACAAGAGTTGAGATAGACTTAAAAGACAAATGCAGGGTCCTGAAAATATCAGACAACAGGCGAAAAATGATTTGGATATGACCATCTAGAATACTTTGAACAGAAAAGGATGGAACCCCTATGATAAGGTCCAAAAATACACAAACCTCTTGCAAAGGTATTTGGCCTTGGTTAAACAATGTGAGAGAGAGACCAACCATGTAATGCTTTCCCTACCGGACCCTTTAAAAGATGACACGCCTAGCGAGAGCCAAGCCCCTGTATTGCCTGTACCTGTGATCTTACCAGCTGAAGATCAAATGCCTGTTGAAGATAAAGTTATGCATGACATGTTGACACATGTTCGGGCACGTAACAGGAAAAATGTTAGATACATTATGAGCAAGATAAAAGACTCAAAGGGGACCGCTACTTGGAATGACAACGGATATTTTATCCTTCAGGGCGCTGTTGTCAAGGGTTCACATATGCTTGACTTGCTTAAAAGTACCAAGGCTGCCCACAAGGTTGCTGATGACAGAAGACCTCCCCGGTGGCGTCAGTTTCTTAAATGTCAATTTATTTGGCTCCTTTGATCCAGAAAAACACCGGTTCCAACTTCGTCAACGTGACAACAAAAAAATCTCAAAGTTACCTGTAAACTTTGCCAAAACATTTCAAACTCCTTTTGTAATACAACTTTAGGTATTTTTTACCGTATATAATCGATACAATTGATGACGGGATGATCTGTGTTCAATACAGGAGGAAAACTAATTGTAGCTAGCTTTCTGGTTACGCGCCTCTATCTAACAGTACACTTCAAGTGACCCTCGTTCAAGATGGCCGTACTACTTCATTACACAAAGGAAAAACCTCAACCAATTTCTGTGGACTGGTGACATCCAGTGGAAGCGGTAGGAACTGCAAGAAGGTACCTTAGAAATCTGGATTCCCAATGTAACCCCATTGAAAAGGGAGTGACCTCAAAAAAGAAAAAATCTGAATGGTTTGTCCTCGGGGTTTCGCCTGCTAAATAAGTTATGTTTTACTCACAGACATGAATCAAACAGTTTTAGAAACTTCAGAGGGTTTATATCCAAATCTACTAATAATATGCATATTTTATCTTCTGGGGATGAGTAGCAGGCAGTTGAATTTTGGCATGCATTTCATCCGGATGTGAAAATACTGCCCCCTGTCACCAAGAAGTTAAATCATCATTATAAAGTGACATAACATCTTCAAAAGAAACTCCCCGGGCTCTTTGGCATAGGTAGAATACACAGTGTTGACCACATGTAGTGGAAAGGTTATCTTGCACTTGTTTGATGCTGTAGTATATATTTGATCAGTTTTTGGTCAAAAACTCTTTAATAGATTTGGGGAATGTGAAAAAAGCTGTCAGAATCAAAAAAAGTTTTGATTTTATTTCCTCCTTCGTCTTCTAATGTCACAGCTAGCCAATGTTCACCCGGCATGTGTTTAGGATGGGTATTGACAATAAGCATGGCCGGCTGCTCTGGCCATTTCTAAATAGGTAATTCATCACAAGCCCACTCTCCACAAAATTGTTTTACAATCAATCGGCTAAGGAGCCCTTCCAGCTCTTGGGTATCTATGTCTTTGCTCAACGATCCTTAATAATAATCCACTAAGACATGTCTTCGGGCATTCACTTCCAAGATTGAATCAGAGCATGCATAACAAATCATGCTAACTCTACAGGCTAAAGGTGTACGCATTTTCAGCCGGAGGTTACCTTGGGACACCACAGACAGATTTCCTGAGGTGTCATCATCAGGTGATAAATTGAAAGCATACAATGTGTAACCCTCTGCTAAATAATTTCTGTCAATAGGTAAAGATAAATATTTTAGATGCCTCCCTGTAGCCAGGAATAGATTGTAAAATTCTCGCACAGATATGTTGTTATTGAAATGCGGTTGGAAAGCCTTAGCAGGGACCTGACGTCCGTCCTGACAGAAAGCCAAATACTCTGCATTGAAGTGTTGAGAATTAAATGGGTTTTTATCTAAACTACCCGTATTAGAGGAGTGATCAACCAAACCTATAACCATGTAGCGGGGTAAAGGGCCTAGAAAAAGGTTTTCTTCACCGCAGATTCTCCTGCCCACAGGTATGTCAAAGGTTTTCATGGTAATTCTTTGGAGAGGGTAAAGGGCATTTCCTTTCATCAAAGCCTGTGAGTGACCCAGACAATCTGCCGGAGATACAGACACTTTTTTAATAAAAAGCGTTGCCCCCAACACTTTTGACCTAAAATCACCGTCTTGGGCAAACATCAGACAAAACTCATCCTTGGCCCTGGTTAATTTTAGTTTTATATCAACCGAAATTAAGAGTAAACTTTCTTGAAAGAAAATGTCAGAGTCTATAGGCCCTAGCAGATGAAACTCTCGAGATTTGGCACAGTAGCGAGCACTTTCCTCCAGTCCTTTATTTGCACCGGTGGAAGGGTCTATCGATTCCATAGAGACTCCTGCAGTATCCTTGCTAAACAGCCCGGCACTGAATTGTGTCTTGAGAGTGTCTTCGGAGTAGTTGAGTAAACACGCCATGATGGCCCTATAAGGGTATGTGGCACTGCTTTAACTGATTAGGCGTTCACCCAAAGTCACATCCATTTGGGAGAAAATGGTGACCAAGGGGTAATTAACCTGTTGCTTCTACTCGGGACGCCCAACTAGAGCTCTGGAAATGCAAATGCGCTACGCTAAATGCTAATAGTATTAGTTAAAACTCAAAAGTTCACTAAAATACACATGCAGGGTATCGAATTAAAGCTACACTCGTTGTGAATCCAGGCAACAAGTCAGATTTTTAAAATGCTTTTCGGCGAAAGCATGAGAAGCTATTATCTGATAGCATGCAACACCCCAAAAGACCCACAGGGGACGTAAACAAAATAATTAGCATTTCGGCGTTACACAAACCGCACAATAAAATAGAAAACATTCATTACCTTTCACCATCTTCTTTGTTGGCACTCCTAGATGTCCCATAAACACTATTTGGGTCTTTATTTCGATTAAATCGGTCCATATAAAGCCTAGATATCGTTATATGTAGACTGTGTGATAAACGAAAAAAACATAGTTTCAAAACGTAACGTCATTTTTAAAATTCAAAAAGTCGACGATAAACTTTCACAAAACACTTGAAATACGTTTGTAATGCAACTTTAGGTATTAGTAAACGTTAATAAGCGATACAATTCATCAGGAGGCGATGTAAAGATCATTAGCTGTCCGTCTGGAAAAATGTCCGGCTAGAAACTCAACGAAAATATCCGGTCCTAGACCGGAGGAGATACGGTGTCCTGTATGTGTTTGACCAAGAAAAAACTCGAAGGGAAATGACAAGACTCTAGACACCGTGTGGAAGCTGTAGGTACTGCAACCTCAGTCAATTAATTGTGGTACACGTTTATCAATGGGTTCAAGTAGCGCATGGATATATTTTCCCATTTTCAGTGATCAGTTTTTCCTGTGCTTTTCGATGTAAATGCCGTTCTGGTAAAGCCACAGCAGTGATTTAACCAGTTTTTTAAACGTCTGAGTGTTTTCTATCCACACAGACTAAGCAAATGCATATACTATATTCCTGGCATGAGTAGCAGGGCGCTGAAATGTTGCGCGATTTTTAACAGAATGTTCAAAAAAGTAGAGGGTCGACTTAAGAGGTTAATGAGACTCACTTTGGCAGCGTTTGCAATGTTAGTACCATCTATTTTTGTCACTTTTAGACGGAAATGCACAAAGGTGTTGTTAAGGTCCAGATAGTTGTCACCGTGGTCTGGTATGGAAAATTATAAAGGACCGTTGTCTGTAATGACAGAGAGTGGGGCTATTTTCACATACAGTGGGGCAAAAAAAGTATTTAGTCAGCCACCAAATATGCAAGTTCTCCCACTTAAAAAGATGAGAGAGGCCTGTAATTTTCATCATAGGTACACTTCACCTATGACAGACAAAATGAGAAAGAAAATCCAGAAAATCACATTGTAGGATTTTTTATTAATTTATTAGCAAATTATGGTGGAAAATAAGTATTTGGTCAATAACAAAAGTTTATCTGAATACTTTTTTATATACCCGTTGTTGGCATTGACAGAGGTCAAATGTTTTATGTAAGTCTTCACAAGGTTTTCACACACTGTTGCTGGTATTTTGGCCCATTCCTCCATGCAGATCTCCTCTAGAGCAGTGATGTTTTGGGGCTGTTGCTGGGCAACACGGACTTTCAACTCCCTCCAAAGATTTTCTATGGGGTTGAGATCCGCCCTACCTACTTCCCAGGCCTCTGATAACTCTATAGGCTTTGGAAAATTGGTTGTATAATTCAAACTTTGGGTATTACAATATATATGTGCAGATGCATTACTGGGGAGGGTCAGGTAGAAGCCGCTGTGTTCCATGATGCACTCCTGTGTACACGCGAATGATTTTGTATTTATCATGCATGAGAGTTTAAGTTAACCGATGCCTCCACCACATCGTGCTCTAATACCCAACTGTTGAACTTTTGGGGCCAGTTTTTCCAGTGGACCTGCATCCATTTTTTACCCTTTTCTCTCTTTTAATCTAGAATCTCCTCCACGTGAAAGACTTTGTCAACTGTACTTTCTGTAGTTCCTTCCTACTCTTATGGTAGCTGTAGTTGTACCCTTTACTAAATCTTGAACTATATCGATATATCTATGCGTGTAGTGAGATGTCAAATATCGCCACATCTGCTCCTTCAGAGTTTTGTTAACCTGTTGCGACTCTAGGGGCAGTATTTTCATTTTTGGAAAAAAAACGTTCCCGTTTTAAACAGGATATTTTCTCAAGACAAGATGCTGGAATATGCATATAATTGACAGCTTTGGATAGAAAACACTCTAACGTTTCCAAAACTGTAAAGATATTGTCTGTGAGTAAAAGAGAACTGGAAAAAAGGAACATTGGCTATCAAACTGGGAGTCTCCTGAGTGAAAACATCCAAAGTTCTTCAAAGGTAAATGATTTCATTTGATTGCTTTTCTTATTTTCGTGAAAATGTTGCCTGCTGCCAGCAGAGCCTAGCATAGCATTATGCCATGATAAACTTACACAAATGCTTGTCTAGCGTTGGCTGTAAAGCATATTTTGAAAATCTGAGATGACAGTGTGATTAACACACTGTCAATATATTTCAATTGTGATTTTCATAAATAGGAACATTTCCTAGGGGTATTTATGTCTGCTGCGTTATGCTAATTCATTTGAGGCTATGATTACGCTCCCGGATCCGGGATTGCTCATCGCAAGAAGTTCATTCAGTTTCATCTGAAAGTTGTAAATTCTTGGTTATCTGCACGAACCCTGGCTAACAAGTTGAATCAGCAATGCAAAATTGGGTTTAATTATTTATTTACTAAATACCTAACAAATTACACAGAATTGCACATACACATATTTAAATCATAACTTGATTACAAATTACATCATAAAGGAAAACGCCCCTAGCGGGCGGGAACAGATATGACAGCTGGTTACACAAAAGAAAAGGGCTGGGTTTGAATGAAAGAGCGGGAAGACTGAGGGCCAAGCTTTGTGGGAAGACAAAGGGCGAAGATGTGCTATCGTAAATACAGTATCTTATGCATTCTAAATTACCTCCCCTTTGGAAAAGGAAAATCCAATAAATATTTACTCTGAGCTGCACTTCGGTAGGTTGGCGGTAGATGGAAGGCCGTGTTGTCCAACCGAGTTATTTGTCCTTTGCAGAATGTCTCTGGTTGTCAATTGGATACGTTGTAGTAACGTTGTTGTGTGATAGATGGGATACTCTGTCTGTTTCTTCCTAACCCTCGTTTGCAGCGGCTGTTGCTAACTCAACGTCTAGGAGGTGTCACTTCTGTAGTGAATAAGAGTTCAAAGTTCATACCATTCGCAACCAAAGCTCACACTGATGTTGGCATCGTTCTGTAGTTATTATCTGAACCATTCTGACATCGGACCGTCGTCCCCACATCCTCGGAACAGGAGGTTATATTGTCGTCACGGCTTTATACAGGAAGGGAGAGGAGGGCGTGTTTGAAAAGTTTTATAGCCCATGTCCCTTCACAGGGGAGGGCCACTGATTGAGCAGAGCCCTACATTATGAAAACCCAAATCTCACATTTTAGAAGCTAAAATCACATTTCATCCCATCATGAAAAATTTCATATTCAAACATTTAAATTGAACAACAATTCCATGTGAATCTGATAACTCTGATGTGTAGACTTTCCACTGTAGAGTTTATGTCATCTTATCATTGATGAGAATGTCTCAGATGACAACTGAACTGACATCATTTTCATTAAGTACCACCGCATATGTTCAATTGGTCGGATTACCAGAATATAGTTCATTTCCCCCCACCTTCTGATGTTCCCAGAATCTCTATGTTAACCAAGGGTTTTGCAAATGTAACATCAGTAGAGTAGAGAGAGGGAAAAGGGGAGGGTAGAGGTATTTATGACTGTCATAAACCTACCCCCAGGCCAATGTCATGACAGTCCCCCCATGTTGGTTTCAATCTTCTGATTTTAACCTGCAATGTTGCAAACCAACATAAAAATGACCGTGGGATGTCCTGACAATCGTTGTGGTCCCCATCTGGTGGTCGACTCGGGTAAGGTTTCTGTGAATGAAGTCCACTCCATGGCTGGACAGCAGGTGTCCAGTTGGTGATCACTGTTGCAGTCCCCCCTCTGGTGTGGTTGACCCTGGTAAGGTGTCTGCAGATGAAGAAGTCCGCTCCATGGCTCGGCAGCGGATGTCCAGATTGGGATCGCTGTTACAGTCCCCCCTATGGTGGACGGCCCGGGTAGGGTGTCTGCAATTGAATAAGTCCGCTCCATGGCTGGGCAGTGGATGTCCGGATTGGGATCGCCGTTCCGGACCCGTCGTCTGGTCGTCCAGGCTGGAAGATCTGGGTGGCATTGTGGCACTAACTGCTGGTTGTATGGGGAAGTTGTTTATGGCTCTATCACTTTCTACGTGCTGAAGAAAATGAAACAAAATGAATGAAAGCATAAACAAAACAAAATATAGTTATGCCCCCTTAAATGGTAACAGGTCTTCCATGCCTGTTTCAATGAGTAGGCCAACGTAAGCTGAACGAAGCCTATGATAGTAAGCTTGTGGGTGTTCGTTCCAAGCTTGTTTGACTGTGTTAGCCAGTGAGCTATCGTGTTTGCGAGTTGCAGAACCACTGAATTCTAATTTCAAACTGTGGCAAGTTTAGTCTAGTCATTTAGCGGGTGTTGCTGTTGTAGACGAATGAACCTCGTTACGTGTCTATTCGACGTTCGCTTCAACAGGTAAACCCTGTCAGAACCCGTAGCGTTCGGGTAGCCATCCAACGCGTCCTCTATGTCAGCTAGGAACGTCTCAGTATCGGTTGGCTGACCTGGAAAGGTGGGGGAATTCTTGACGAGTTTGTCAAGGTATTCCGCGTCAAGCGGGTGGAGAGGGTTGGATTCATCCTGTGGGGAAAGTGGGGAAGAGGTATTTATGACTGTAATAAACCTACCCCCAGGCCCACGACATGACATATGCACCAGTCTGGTTTTAGGTCAGGACATAGCGCTGTTAAAACCACGTTGATTGTTTTTAGATGATGTGTTAAATAGCCTAAATCATAAAAAAACATTGTGCTGCCCTATTTAAAGACATTTCCAAGGCATTGAAACCCGTTGACCATCCCCTATTCATGAAAAAACTGTCTGCCATTGCACTGACTGTTGACCAAGCTATGTTAGAGCTGCAATCTGATTTTGTTTCATTACAGAAAGCCCTTGTTGAATTCAAATGTGTACTTAATACTTAACAAAACAAAATATATGCTGTCTAATTCACAGAAAAATGGGGGATTGGGTTCTACTAAGCTAAAGTGTGCATTCAGAAAGTATTCAGACCCCTTGAACTTTTCCACATTTTGTTACGTGTAGCCATATTCTAAAATGTAGTCAATAGTTTTCCCCCCTCATACATCTACACACAGTATACCACAATAACAAAGCAAGAACAGGAGCCTTTACTCATTACTTTGTTGAAGCACCTTTGGCAGTGACTCAAGTCTTTTTGGGTATGATGCTACAAGCTTGGCACACCTGAATTTGGGGAGTATCACCAAATCTTCTCTGCAGATCCTCTCAAGCTCGGTCAGGTTGGATGGGGAGAGTAGCTGCACAGCTATTTCCAGGTCTCTCCAGAGATGTTCGTTCAAGTTCAAGCTCTTCCTGGGCCACTCAAGGACATTCAGAGACTTGTCCCGGAGCCACTCCTGCCTTTTCTTGGCTGTGTGCTTAGGGTCGTTGTCCTGTTGGAAGGTGAACCTTCACCCCAGTCTGAGGTCCTGAGCACTCTGGAGAAGGATTTCATCAAGGATATCTCTGTACATTGCTACCTTCATCTTTACCTCGATCCTGACTTGTCTCCCAGTCCCTGCCACTGAAAAACATCCCCACAACATGATGCTGCCACCACCATGCTTCACCGTAGGGATGGTGTCAGGTTTTCTCCAGATTTGGCACTTTGCATTCAGGCCAAAGAGTTCAATCTTGGTTTCATCAGGTCAGAGAATCTTGTTTCTCATGGTCTGAGAGTCCTTTAGGTGCCTTTTGGCAAACTCCAAGCTGGCTTTCATGTGTCGCTTACTGAGGAGTGGCTTCCATCTGGCTACTATACCATACAGGCCTAATGGTTGTCCTTCTGGAAGTTTCTCCCATCTCCACAGAGGAACTCTGGAGCTCTGTCAGAGTGACCATGGTGGTCTTGGTCACCACCCTGAACAAGGCCTTTCTCCCCTGATTGCTCAGTTTGGCCAGGCTGCCAGCTTTAGGAAGAGTCTTGGTGGTTCCAAAACTTATTCCCATTTTAGAATGGAGGCCACTGTCTTCTTGGGGACCTTAATTTCTACAGAAATGTTTTGCTACCCTTTCCCAGATTTGTGCCTCGACACAATACTGTCTCAGAGCAATTCCTTCAACTTCATGGCTTGGTTTTTGCTCTAACATGCACTGTCAACTGTGGGACCTTATATAATTGATAAAAGTAATGAACAACAACATATAGGTTTCTAGACACAATCTATTTCATAGTAGTTCCATTTTTTTTGTCCTTTCCTTCCTCTACCCTCAACCTCTCTCATCTATTTCTGATATCCATCCAGTTTGATTTCAATTTGCCATATATTTTTAACCTCATAGTCCGCCCAAACCCGTATGCGGTAGCGTAACTACAGCCTCAAGCTCATTACCATAACGCAACGTTAGCGATTTCTAAAAATCGCAAATGAAATGAAATAAATATGCCTGTTCTCAAGCTTATCCTTTTCTTAACAATCCTGTCGTCTCAGATTTTCAAAATATGCTTTAGAACCAGAGAAAATCACTAATTTGTGTAAGAGTGGTGATAGCTAGCTTAGCATTAGCGTTAGCATTTAGCACGCAACATATTCACAAAAACCAGCCAAGGAATCAAATAAAATAATTTACCTTTGAAGAACTTCAGATGTTTCAATGAGGAGACTCTCAGTTACATAGCAGATGTCCAGTTTTTCCTGAAAGATTCTTGTGTAGGACACATCGTTCCCTTTTGTTACTATGCATTTGGCTACCGAAACTAACCGAAAATTCAGTCACCTACATGTGGAACTTTTTTCCGAATTAACTCCATAATATCGACTGAAACATGGAAAACGTTGTTTGAATCAATCCTGAAGGTGGTTTGTCATATTTCTCTCCATTGAAAGCACCGTCCTTGTACCCTGCTTTGTTCTGAGATTTGAATGGAAAAATAATGGGACTTGATTTTTGCGCACCGAATGCCACGCAGACACCAAGAGGGACACTTGGCAATTGTAGTCTCTTATGGTCAATCTTCCAATGATATGCCTACAAATACGTCACAATGCTGCAGAGACCTTGGGGAAACAAGAGAAAGAGTCCGTTCATTCCTGTCGCATTCACAGCCATATAAGGCGATCATGGAAAACGTAGCCTCAGAAATCCTGTGCATTTCCTGGTCGGTCATACATCTTAGTTTTGCCCGAAGCATTTGTTCTAAGGGACTCACAGTGAAAATCTTTGCATTTCTGGAAACGTAAGACTGTCTTCTTTCCAAAACTATCAATTCCAAGCATATTCGAGCATCTTTTCGTGACAAAATATTGCGCTTAAAACGGGCACGTCTTTTTATCCAAAAATGAAATACTGCCCCTAGAGTACTAACAGGTTAACTGTGACATTTCACAAACGTTCTGAACCTATTTTCATTTTACACACACAGTATATTTTACATTAGTTGTCTTCTTACTGCTGAAATCCCGTTAACGGGAAAGTGCAGGGCATCAAATTCAAACAACAGAAATCTCATAATTAAAATTCTTCAAACATACAAGTATTATTCACCATTTAAAAAATACACTTCTTGTTAATCCCACCACAGTGTCTGATTTCAAAAAGGCTTTACGACGAAAGCATACCATGCTTTATGATGCTTTATGATTATGTTAGGAGTCACAAAAAGCAGAAACAGAGATCAAATTAATCACTAACCTTTGATGATCTTCATCAGATCGCACTCATAGGACTTCATGTTACACAATACATGTATGTTTTGTTCGATAAAGTTCCTATTTATGTCAAAAAATATCAGTTTACATTGGTGCGTTATGTTCAGTAATGTTTTGCCTCCAAGTGAATACTTATCATAAACGTTGATGAAAGATACAAGTGTTATGCATAGAAGATATACTTCTCCTTAATGCAACTGCGGTGTAACATTTCAAAAAAGCTTTATGGCAAAAGCACGCCATGCGATAATCTGAGTACAGCACTCAGCCACCATACAGATACCCGCCATGTTGTGGAGTCAACAAATGTCAGGAATAGCATTATAAATATTCACTTACCTTTGATGATTTTCATCGGAATGCAATCACAGGAATCCCATTTCCACACTAAATGTTTGTTTTCTTCGATAAAGTCCATAATTTATGTCCAAATACCTCCTTTTTGTTCACACGTTTAGTCCAGTAATACAAATGCACAAGGCACGGGCACTAAGTCCAGACTAAAAATTTTAGAAATTATATTACAGTTCGTAGAAACATGTCAAACGATGCATAGAATCAATCTTTAAGATGTTTTTATCATAAATCTTCAATAATATTCCAACCGGACAATTCCGTACCACCCGAACAATTCCTTTTTCGGGATGTCTCCTGGGCTGACAAACAGTTCTGTAGCTCTACCACTCTCCACCGCAGGTGTGGAAGACCAAAATAGGCGGATGTGTTGGTTTGAGACACAGCCAATGCAAAAAAACGGATAACTTTCTCTTAAATTGACAGATTTTTATTATGGTAATTAGATTAAAGCACGGGTGTGTCAATAGACTCATAATGATTAAGAGTTTTAAAAAAGCCAACAATGCAATTAATTTATCTCAATGATTGACAGTATACTGGCTTGATAATTGGCTTGATAATGGCATTGGTTGGCTAGTAAGCAAAACCTGATGTTGCACATCGTTAACTTTTGGGAAAACTGGTCCAGCGACTAGATAGCTATCTATCAATAATAAAGCTAAACGATGTAATATTAAAGTGCAATGGTAAACCAGGGGTTCGAGGAACCCATATTTTCAGACCGTTTTGTTCTGAACAGAACCACTATTTTCCACTGTTCAGACCAGCAAAGTAAAGTTCAGAACTGGTTCAAACTCATAAAAAGTAATGTTTTTTATTGTCCTTTTATGTTCCACACCTGCTCCCGAATGGCGCAGCGGTCTAAGGCACTGCATCTCAGTGGAAGAGGTGTCACTATAGTACCTGGTTCAAATCAAGGCTGTGATTGGGAGTCCCAAAGGGCAGTGCACAATTGACCCAGGGTTGTCTGGGTTTGGCTGCAGTAGGCCATTATTGTAAACAAGACTTTGTTCTTAACTGACTTGCCTAGTTAAATGAAGGTTATATTTAAAAAAAATGTTGTTATTATAACCCTTTCACATGAACAATCATTTTGTGATCATTGTTCATTGTGATCATTGTTAGGATAGGATAAAGTAATCCTTCTCACGCTCCCCCTTAAAAGACCTAGATGCACTATTGTAAAGTGGCTGTTCCACTGGATGTCATAAGGTGAAAGCACCAATTTGTAAGTCGCTCTGGATAAGAGCGTCTGCTAAATGACTTAAATGTAAATGTAAATTGTTGACTAGTCTCTGCAGCACACCATCGCAAATATGTGATAGGAACAGTAGCAACAGAATTGATCATGCAACAAACACGTCTAAACAGCATTGTTATCTGAAAAACATCTGAACAATGTTTTGCACTGATGGGAAATAAAGGTCTTTGTCTTTATTCCTCAATTCACCTTTTACTGTGAAAGATAAATGCAAACTTCATCATCCAAACATCACAGGGACACATCCACAGCTGAACTCATTCCATAAACCAGTCTAAATAACTTGTTATGGCTGCAATCCCGATATCGGGATAAGTGTAATCAACAACCGCTGAATAGCATAAGCGCTACACACAATACATATTACTATAAATATTTATATTTATAAGTGCAATATAGGAAAACGCAGCTTAACCTATTGTTAAATCAATGTAATTGTCTGCATCATTTCCAATCCTTCATATATATATATATACAGTGGTAAGAAAAAGTATGTGAACCCTTAGGAATTACCTGGATTTCTGCATAAATTGGTCAACAATTTTAATCTGATCTTCATCTAAGTCACAATAGAAAAACACAGTGTGCTTAAATTAAGAACACACATTATTGTATTTTCCTTGTCTATATTGAATACATAATTTGAACATTCACAGTGTAAGTTGGAAAACGTATGTGAACCCCTAGGCTAATGTCTCCTCCAAAAGCTAATTGTAGTCAGGAGTCAGCTAACCTGGAGTCCAATCAATGAGACGAGATTGAAGATGTTGGTTAGAGCTGCTTTGCCCTATAAAAACACAAACACAATTTGAGTTTGCTATTCACAAGAAGCATTGCCTGATGTGAACCATGCTTCGAACAAAATAGATCTCAGAAGATTAAGATTACGAATTGTTGACTTGCATAAAGCTGGAAAGGGTTACACAAGTACCTCTAAAAGCCTTGATGTTCATCAGTCCACAGTAAGACAAGTTGTCTATAAATGGAGAAAGTTCAGTGCTGTTGCTACTCTCCCTAGGAGTGGCTGTCCTGCAAATATGACTGCAAGAGCACAGCGCAGAATGCTTAGGTTAAGAAGAATCCTAAAGTATCAGCTGAAGACTTACAGAATGGAACATGGTTACATCTCTGTTAAGTTAACGAGTCTACGATATGGGAAACACTAAAAAAGAATGGTGTTCATGGGAAGACAACATGGAAGAAGCCACTGCTGTCCAAAAAAAACATTGCTAAACGTTTTGAAGTTTTCAAACGTGCACCTCGATGTTCCACAGCGCTACTGGCAAAATATTCTGTGGACAGATGAAACTACAGTTGAGTTGTTTGGAAGGAACACACAAATGTGTTGAAAAGAAAGGCACGGCACCCCAACATCAAAACCTCATCCCAACTATAAAGTATGTTTGAGGGAGGATCATGGATGGGGCTGTTTTGCTGCTTCAGGGCCAGTACAGCTTGCTATCATCGCCGGAAAAATGTATTCCTAAGTTTATCAAATTTATCAAGACATTTTGCAGGACAATGTTAGGCTATCTGTCTGCCAATTGAAGCTCAACAGAAGTTGGGTGTTACAACAGAACAACAACCTAAAACACAGAATGGCTTCAACAGAAGAAAATACGCCTTCTGGAGTGGCCCAGTCAGAGTCCTGAACTCGATTGAGATGCTGTGCATGACCTCGAGAGCAGTTCACACCAGACATCCCAAGAATATTGCTGAACTGAAGCAGTTTTGTAAAGAGGAATATTCCAAAATTCCTCCTGACCGTTTTGCAGGTTTGAACTGCTACTACAATAAAATGTTTGGTTGAGGTTATTGCTGTCACAGGAGAGTCAACCAGTTATTAAATCCAAGGGTTCACATACTATTTCCACACTGCGCTGTGAATGTTTACAAGGTGTGTTCAATAAAGACATGAGCACGTATAATTGTGTGTGTGTTATTAGTTTAATCAGACTGTGTTTGTCTATTGTTGTGACCTAGATGAAGTTCATATCAAATTTTATTACGAATTTATGCAGACATTCCGGTATTTCCAAAGGGTTCACATACTTTTTCTTGCCACTGAATACATTTAAAATATTTTTTCCTTCTTTCGTTCAGACAGTCTTTGCACTTTGAAACCCACGCAGACCGTGACGTATAGCACACCCACCACCACCAATCTACGTTGAAAGGTCGGGAAAATAATGTGTCCCTTGTGTCAAGTTGAGCTAGCTAACTAGCTAGCTAGATTCGCTAAGAAAACATGCAGTATTTCAAATTTGAATAGCAATAAAGAATTACCTACCCAGCAGCTGCTGAAAATATTCTTCCACGTCCCAGCCTTCTCAAAAACATATTTACTAAGATAGTCTGAGTTTTATGTGTCTCACGCAACAGCATGAGGTTGGTATCTGAAATGGATCCTTTGCATTTACAGTAGGCAAAAGCTATTACTGTAAAGGAATACGTTTCCAATTACAGTTAATAACAGTATTTGTTTTTCATTTTACTCATAATGCAGTGCAATCTACAGCATGAACGCTATAAAACACATTTCCTGTGTTTTTACTGTCAAACTTACAGAAAAGTCACTGTGGGAGCCTAGTGATCACTGAACATTTTCACTGGACAAACTGCTTGAGATCTGATCTCATAACTCTAATGTCCAATCTCTCATTGACATACAGCGCATGAATTTATTGAGAGAGACACAGAGAGAGAGATTTTTGCTGGAGTGATAGAGAAACACTAAGCCTATGATCTGGAACATGCCTAAACACCCACAATGTATCAGGTAATGTATCAGTATACGAAGCAACCATACAAGCAACAGTACCTGTCACACAAAAGTGTTATCAAGGAGAAGTTGGAATTGGCTGTGTGTGTGTGTGGGAGTTTAACTGCACTCCAAAGCGATCTCTTCTGAGACGCTCCCCCATTCCTGGCACCATTTCACAACTACAGATTGCAGCTCTCGCCAGCCAAAAGTATTGCTTGCAACTGCGACATGGGATGCCACATTTGAGGGTTATTGGGAGTTGGAGAATGTGGCTTTCCGCATAATTTCACCTGGGCAGGGTCCAAGGCCATGCAAGCAGGCAGAGACCATTGGGCACCGAGCTATTACATGCTTTGCTGTGGGTGGCACCCTGGATATGGCTGTGAACATTCACATTTAGTTTGTATCTCTATGTGATGGCTGGAATCGCTCCTAACTAATATACACAGAGACACTAAAACGCTCTTTCTCTCATTCTCTCCCTCTCTCAATCTTCTTCACTCTCTCTCCTTCTCTCTTTATAGTACTCACACATTAAGCTGAACATTAAAAAGAGGTACATCTACATATGAAATGTAATTTGCTAGAATTAATTGGAGCCTCCCATCTGTACGTTGGGCTTTCAGAGATAATTTGTTTGGATGAATTATCCTACTGGTCCCCATTTGGGTCACTTGAAAAGCAGTTGATGTCTTCAATTAGCATTTACAATCTGTGTGTGAGTGTGTGGTTGGCTCGATTAAAAGCGGATTCATAACATTAAGAAAACACTGCTGTTTTATTAAAATCTTTTAGGAGGGGAGTGAATATTTTCTCATTAGTGAATAAAATTACCACTTCAGAACATTTAAAACATTGTATTGCCAGAAATGGAAAATAAACTATTTATTGAACTATATCATGCTAATGGCTCCCAAATGGCACAGCGGTTCGTTCTGAACAGAACCACTATTTTTCACTGTTCCAACCAGCAAAATAATGTTCCGAACCGGTTCGATCCCATGAAAAGTAATGGCTTATATATTTCCTTTATGTTCCACACCTGCTCCTAAGTGGCGCAGTGGTCTAAGGCACTGCATCTCAGTGCAAGAGGCATCACTACAGTCCCTGATTCGAATACAGACTGTATCACATCCGGCTGTGCTTGGGAGTCCCATAGGGCGGTGCACAATTGGCCCAGCGTTGTCCGGGTTGGCTGGGGTAGACCGTCATTGTAAATAAGAATTTGTTCTTAACTGACTTGCCTTGTTAAATAAAAAAAGGAAAGGTGTTTAAATGGTCAAAAACTATATGTAAATCCACTGAGGCTAGATAGTCATTGTCAGAGTACTCTGTCACTACTATAACATCGCCACAGTGCCCACACTGAGTAATAAGCCTCATGTTTAGTGTGGTGTTTACAATTTCCACTGCCAGGCTTGCAAAAGAGGAAAAACATTCCCTGCAGCCCTACCATTGTGGCACATGGAGCAGAGGCACATGTACTTGGCTCCACTTGCCCAGGCCTCAATTAAAGTGTTTACATCAGCCACTAAGCAACATTCTGGCTGGGCTGCAGCCATGTCAGTCTGGGGGAGAGAGGGATGAAGGCAGGGGGTGGGGGAGGCTAGAGAGAGCATCCAGTGGCCAGCTACAGACCCAAATAATAGCTAGGTAGTGTGAGCGTACCAAGTACTTTGAGTTTGCTGTAAAGCGGAAAGGTGGAATAAACGAGTCGGGAGCAGGTTCTTACAAGGAAAACACAAATCGTCTTCTTTACAGGAACAAGGTACACAAGGTGAGTAACTTCTACCTATAACATCAATTACGGGTGTGTCATCACCTTAAATATCCGTTCGTGGAGAGCTCCCTTTGGGTGGTGGTGATCAGTGGTTGCCATTCCCAAGAGGTTGTTTGTCCTCTTCTTCTCCCTTCCGGTAGGTCCTCTCCTTTTCCTCCAGTCCCCCTCACTGCTGGTCATTAGTACCGTCAGCTGTGCGTAATTGCCTCTGATCACCTTGACTCACATGCTGGGCTGGGCTACTATCCGTGGGTGGTACTTCCACGGTAGACATTAGTATAAGGAAAATACTACAGTTATCTGGAGATTTAAAAATCTATTTGCTGCCCAGCCTTCAGTTTAGCCATCACCTGAATTGACTATGGTTTTGATTTATTTTCTGGAAAAGTTTATCCTGCAGAATACCAAAAGTATAATGGCTAGATGGTATATGTGGGAATATATACCATATATAGGGGGGAGTGGGGTAAGAAGAGCCCAAAGTTGTCACCTCAGGTTTAAAAGTGGTGTGGAAAATGTTGAATGTGTCCCTTCTGGGGCCTGGAGTTTTTGCTGATCTCATGACCTGGTCAGGTAAAACTCTGGGTCCTATTCGTAGGCTATGACAAGGTCTAACATTAACTTGTTTCCTCAGTGGCCGAACCAGGCCAGTTGGCGAAGAATCTACTGGCCCGAACAGAATTTGTACTGGCCCCGACATGGTGTAGTTTTTAGATGCATTGTGGTCATGCAGGCCCTTCTCTCTGTATGGAGCTATTAAAGGGAATGTGGAAAGGGGATATCTAGTCAGATGTACAACTTAATGTATTTAACCCAAACCCTCTGAATTAATAGGCTATATTTAGTTATTATGATATGTATTAAAAAGCTGATTAATGTAATTTAGAAATGTACGTCATTTCTCGTCTTTAAAATTGCATTGTATTAATTGCATTCATTTTGGTTCTAAAGTAGGTCATTTTGAGAAGAGTTTTACTTCGCAAAATAGGACGCTGCCCCTTTAAGACAATTGCCTTCCAAATTAGATATTGACCTGGCTACAGTAGGTTAGCCAAGACTAATGCTAATAGCACAATTTTTCTGTGTGTAGTCTCAAATGGCTTTCAATGGTAGACTGCGCCAGAGCAGGTAAATGTTAAACTGTAAAGCAAAAAATGTGATGCAAAAAGTTACTGGCCTTGCCGATATGGCTGGTTTGAAAGTGGTATGGCGCCGAAAAGTACTGGAGCAAATGCTGGTTGAGCCATTCTTTACAGTCAACATTACTTTTTCAAGGGAAATACATCCTACATTTGAGTTGCACCCCCTTTTGCCCTCAGCACAGCCTCAATTCGTCAGGGCATGGACTCCACAAGGTGTCTAAAGCGTTCCACAGGGATGCTGGCCCATATTGACTCCAATTGACTCCCACAGTTGTGTCAAGTTGGCCCAAGTTGCTTTACAGCCAAAGCAAGACAAGCATTTGTATAAGTTTGTCGGTTCCATATGTTTTGTGCCCAAACAATGTATGTATGTATGTATGTAAAGTACCAGTTAAACGTTTGGACACACTTACTCATTCCAGGGTTTTTCTTTATTTTTTACTATTTTCTACATTGTAGAATAATGGTGAAGAAATCAAAACTATGAAATAACACATATTCAATCGATTGATTGATGTAACCTTTATTTAACTAGGCAAGTCAGTTAAGAACAAATTCTTATTTACAATGATGGCCTCCCAAATTCACCCTGTCATCTCAGATTTTGAAAATATGCTTTACAGCCAAAGCGAGACAAGCATTTGTGTAAGTTTATCGATAACTTGGCATAGCATTATGCCTAGCTAGCAGCAGGCAATCTGGTCACGAAAATCAGAAAAGCAATCAAATTAAATTGTTTACCTTTGATGAGCTTCGGATGTTTTCACTCAGGAGACTCCCAGTTAGATAGCAAATGTTCCTTTTTTCCAGAAAAATTATTTTTGTATCCAAAAATAGCTCCTTTAGTTCATCACGTTTGGCTGAGAAAACGACCGAAAATTGCGGTCACGACAACGCCGTGACAATCAACCGGGACAGGTGCTTCTTAGTAGGAAAGAGAGAAACAATGGCCGCATTTGTCTTTTACGCACAAAACACTCCAGTTGACCACTGACGCAATGTTGACGTTCAGGCTCATTTTTCAAAATAAAAGCCTGAAACAATGCATTGTGACACTAGACACATTAGGGAAGCCATAGAAAAAGGAATTTGGTTGATATCTCATTCACTGCTCAATAGGGACACATAGGAACGCAGAGCTTTCTAAATAAGAGTCCCTTCCTGATTGGATTTTTCTCAGGCTTTCGCCTGCAATATCACTTCTGTTATACTCACAGACAATATTTTTATAGTTTTGGAAACTTTAGAGTGTTTTCTATCCTAAACTGTCAATTATATGCATATTCTAGCATCTTGTCCTGACAAAATAGCCCATTTACTTTGGGAACGTTTTTTTTCTCCAAAAATGAAAATAGTACCCCCTAGATTCAACAGGTTAAATCCACCACAGTGTCCAATTTCAAATAGGCTTTACAGCGAAAGCACCAAAAACAATTATGTTAGGTCACCACCAAGCCACAGAAAAACACAGCCATTTTTCCAGCCAAAGAGAGGAGTCACAAAAAGCACAAATAAAGATAAAATGAATCACTAACCTTTGATGATCTTAATCAGATGACACTCATAGGACTTCATGTTCCACAATGCATGTATGTTTTGTTTGAGAAAGTTCATATAAAAAAATCGGAGATTACATTGGTGTGTTACGTTCACTAGTTCCAAAAACATCCAGTGATTTTGCATAGCCACATCGATTCAACATAAATACTCATCATAATTGAAGATGATAATACAAGTTATACACATGGAATTACAGATATACCTCTCCTTAATGCTTTGGATGAAAGGTGCCTGCTCCTCAGTCCCAGTTGCTAATATATGCATATTATTAGTAGTATTGGATAGAAAACACTCAGAAGTTTCTAAAACTGTTTGAATGATGTCTGTGAGTATAACAGAACTCATACGGCAGGCAAAAACCAGAGAAAAAATCCAACCAGGAAGTGGGAAATCAGAGGTTTGTAGTTTTTCAACTCTTTGCCTATCCAAGATACATTGTCTATGGGGTCATATTGCACTTCGTAAGGCTTCCACTAGATGTCAACAGTTTTTAGAACTCTTTTCAGGCGGGAGTGAATAAGAGCTGTTTGAATCAGGGATCTGGCAGAATGCCATGAGCTAAGTCACGCGCGCGAGCTCCGTTCCTTTTCATTTCTAAAGATTAACTTTATCGAACAAAACACATATTTATTGTGTAACATGGAGTCTTGGAAGTGCCATCCGGTGAAGATCATCAAAGGTTAGTGATTAATTTTAATGCTATTTCTGTCTTTTGTGACACCTCTACTTCGTTGGAAAATGGCTGTATGTTTTTCTGTGGCTAGGTGCTGACCTAACATTTACATTTACATTAAAGTCATTTAGCAGACGCTCTTATCCAGAGTGACTTACAAACATAATCGAAAGGTGTGCTTTCACAGTAAAGCCTTTTTAAAATCTCAATAAGAACTTTATCTTTAAAAGGGTGTATAATACTTGTATGTTTGAGGAATTTTAATTATGAGATTTCTGTTGTTTTGAATTTGGCGCCCTGCAATTTCACTGGCTGTTGGCGAGGTGGGATGCTACCATCCCACATATCCCAGAGAAGTTAACCTGTTATGGCTGCAATCCCGAAATCGGGATCGATATGACAACTACCAGTGAAAATAGAGGGCGCCAAATTCAAACCCCAGAAATCTCATAATTACAATTCCTAAAACAAACATGTGTTTTATGTCATTTTAAAGCTATTCTCACTGTTAATCCCACCAAAGTGTCCGATTTCAAATAGACTTTTCAGCGAAAGCACTACAAACGATTATGTTAGGTCTCCACCAAACCACAATAAGCACAGCCATTTTCCAGCAAAATATAGCATTCACAGAAACCAGAAATAAAGATAAAATGAATCACTAACCTTGAATTATCTTCATCAGATGACATTCATAGGATTTCATGTTACACAATACATGCATGTTTTGTTTGATAAAGTTCATATTTATATAAAAAAAAATCTGAGATTACCTTTGCGCGTTAGATTCACTAGTTCCAAAAACATCAAGTGATTTTGAATAGCCACATCGTTTCAACAGAAATACTCATCATAAATGTTGATGATAATACACGTTATACACATGGAATTATAGATATACCTCTCCTTAATGCAACCGTTGTGTCAGATTTCAAAACAAGTTTACAGAAAAAGCAACCCATGCAATAATCAGAGACGGCGCTCAGAACAGTAGCCAAATTAGCCTCCATGTTGGAGTCAACAGAAACCAGAAAATACATGATAAATGTTTCCTTACCTTTGATGAACTTCATCAGAATGCAGTCCTAGAAATCCCAGGTCCACAATAAATGCTTGATTTGTTCGAAAATGTTTGAAAATGGTTAGCGCGTTTGGTAAACAATTCCAAAGTCACAAAGTGCGTCCACTGTAACGTGACGAAATGTCCAAAAGTTCCGTAACAGTCAGTAGAAAGATGTCAAACGATGTACTAAATCAATCTTTAGAATGTTGTTTACATATATCTTGAATAACGTTCCAACTGGAGATTTAGAATGACTTCAGATGAGCGTTGGAACTCAGGTCCTTCATCTGTGAACGCGCCTGGTGAAAGCATGACCCACTCATGGCTGTGGTGACTATTTCCTGTGTCAAATTGACCCCCCTTCACATTAGAGTCATCAGACAAAGTTCTATTGACTGCTGACATCTAGTGGAAGGCGTAGGAAGTGATCATCCATATCTCGCTGTAATTTCAATGAGATCTTGGTTGAAAATCTGCCACCTCCAGAAAAAAAAACAGGAAGTGGAATTTCTCAGGTTTTTGTCTGCTATATGAGTTCTGTTATACTCACAGACATAATTCAAACAGTTTTAGAAACTTCAGAGTGTTTTATATCCAATACTAATAATAACATGCAAATATTCACAACTATGACTGAGGAGCATGCCGTTTGATATGGGCACCTTTCATCCAAGTTACTCAATACTGCCCCTGCAGACATAAAAAGTTAAACAATACCAGTGAAAATATAAAAAACGAAGGTCCAGTTGTCTTTGACAGAGGGGATCAAGCTGATTCTACCATTTTACAGAGGCCAATTCAAGGAAGGTTTGCTCATGAAAGTTTTTTAGCAAGCGTCTTTAACAAATCATATCAGGACAGGTTGTTTCACTGAGCAGCCATTACTAACACAGGCTGTAAAACAGTTTTCACTAAAGTCATTACAGAAAACACCAGACTGATACCTATCAGGATTATTTGTGATGATAACATCAAGGAGAGTAGCCTTTTCTGAGTGTTTGGAGTTATACCTTGTGGAATTGGTAATGATATGATAAATATTTAGGGAGACTCATTGCTTTAGGACTTAGTCAGGTGGATTAATCATGTCACAGTTTAGGTCACCAAGCAGGACAAATTCAGATTTAGTGTAAGGGGTAAGGAGAAAGCTTAAGGCAGGTAGGGTACAGAACGGTGCTGATGGAGGACGATAGCACCCAGCAACAGTCAACAAAGAGCTATTTGAAAGTTTAATGCTGAAAAAAATTGGAAATCAAATTGTTTGGGGACGGACTTGGTGGAGAAAACAGAGCGCTGAAGGTGATTCTTGGTAAAGATTGCTTCTCCCTCAACTTTGGAAGATATGTCTTGCCAAAAAAATTTATAACCAGAAAGGTTAACCTCAGTAGTCAAAACACTCTTCCTTAACCACATCTCAGTATTGACCAAGACATCTAGATTGGAGTTGTGAACCCACAGTTTCAATTCATACATTTTAGGTAATAAGCTTCTAGTGCAGAAAACCCAGGTTTTTACGAGAGCAGAAATCAGTGAAGCAGATATCAGTGGACAAGTCAGAATTCAGGCCAGCAACAATAGATGGGTCAGGGTGTACATGCACATTTCCAGATATCATCAACAGTAATACAATCAAGGCACGGCACAGGACAGGGAGAGCTCTGCATTGCTGATTTATAACATCTGAATGTGCATCAGATGGCCACAAGATCATATTGTACAGCAATTTGATCAGGTAACATGAATACAAAGCTGGCGAGAAGTGGTTAGAATAGGATGGGAGGGCAAAAGTCTGTGAAACCAATTGCGAGTCAGAGACCCGAGTGTTGGAGGAAGCATAGTCTGTGTCACGGTTGGGTAAAGAAAGTTTGTAGTCAACAAAGCATGCAGGAGTCATGAGCAAATAGCAAAATAACAAAATGTGCAAGAAAAAATCAAATATATAATGATTTGGGTCTAGCCAAGTTCAAAGTCACTCGCCCCAACAGTGCGTGTGTGCTGGAGGCGAGCGAGAGCTCGGGAGATAGGTGGGAGGGGGGGATTGTTGGGGAGACAGACGGGAGACAGACCACACAAACAGTGAACAGACTGCCAGGTGGAATCCAAGTAGCAGTGCAGCAAGCAACGGGAGTAGGTGTCACACGCACTTGGGAGAAGCTATTATTTCTGGAGGCAGATTTCTTGTTGAAAATGCCTCTGGATGGTCTTTGAACAGCAGGAGCAGGCTTCAAAGGGGGCTCCTGCCACTTGTTGGGTCCAATCACCTCGACACCTTTCACTTCACACCTCAGTGCTAATTGAAGTTGTATCTGGTCTGTCCTAGCAAGCCTGGCAGCCTTAACTCAGCATTCAGTCCCCATAAAGTAAAATCTATCATTGTTATGTAATGTTTTTCATTTTTCTTTTACTTCTTGGCTTTCGAAATAGGATCAGAACAAACACTACTCACTCAGTTCCAGGTCGGACCATGTCCTCAGGTCTCTGCTATTTGTTTGCTAGAGCAACCTCTGTATAGCTTGGAAACATGAGAACGTTTGTTAATCTTTTTGAGGCCTTGTCTTCATTCATCTCTGACTTAACTATATTCAGAATCATGTAGTAACAAAAAAAGTGTTAATTAAATCCAAATATATTTCATATTTGAGATACTTCACAATAGCCACCCTTTGCCTTGATGACAATAGCCACCCTTTGCCTTTTATTTCCATCTTAATGCATTTGAGACAATCATTTGTGTTGGGACAAGGTGAGGGGGTTACAGAAGACAGGCCTATTTGGTAAAAGACCAAGTCCATATTATGGCAAGAACAGCTCAAATAAGCAAATCGAAATGACAGTCCATCATTACTTAAAGACACAAAGGTCATTCAATATGGAAAATGTCAAGAACTTTGAAAGTTTCTTCAAGTGCAGTCACAAAAACCATCAAGCACTATGGTGAAACTGACTCTCATGAGGACCAAGTCAGGAATGGAAGACCCAGAGTGCTTTGCTGGTAACACTGTCTGTGATTTATTTAGAATTCAAGGCACACTTTAACCAGCATGGCTACCACAGCATGGCTATCCCAGCATTCTACAGCTATACTCCACCCCATCTGGATTGGAATTAGTGGGACTATCACTTGTTTTTCAACAGGACAATGACCCAACACACCTCCAGGCTATGTAAGAGCTATATTACCAAGAAGGACAGTGGAGTGCTGCATCACATGACCTGATCTTCACAATCCTCCAACCTCAACCAAATTGAGATGGTTTGGGATGAGTCACACCACAGAGTGAAGGAAAAGCAGCCAACAAGTGCTCAAGACAGTTGGAAAAGCATTCCAGGTGAAGCTGTTTGAGGAAATGCCAAGAGTGTGCAAAGCTGTCATAAAAGCCAAAGGGTGGCTACTTTGAAGAATCTGAAATATAAAATATATTTTGATTTGTTTAACACTTTTTTGATTACTACATAATTCCATATGTTATGTCACGCCCTGGTCAAAGTATTTTGTGTTTATCTTCATTGGTCAGGCCAGGGTGTGACATGGGTTTTTGTATGTGGTGTGTATGTATTGGGATTGTAGCTTAGTGGGGTGTTCTAGTTAAGTCTATGGCTGTCTGAAGTGGTTCTCAATCAGAGGCAGGTGTTTATCGTTGTCTCTGATTGGGAACCATATTTAGGCAGCCATATTCTTTGTGTGTTTTGTGGGTGATTGTCCTTAGTGTCTTTGTTCCTGTCGCTGTATTTAGTTGACAAGTATAGGCTGTTTCGGTTTTCATTACGTTTTGTAGTGTTTTGTGTTTATTCCTATTTACGTTTGTTTTCATTAAACATGGATCGCAATCTACACGCTGCAGTTTGGTCCGACTCTCCTTCACCACACCTAGAAAACCATTACATGTTATTTCATAGTTTTGATGTCTTCACCATTATTCTACAATGTAGAACATAGTAAAAATAAAGAAAACCCTTGAATGAATAGGTGTTTTAAAACGTTCTTATGTTTTCTAGATATAGGACAGACACTTCAAAACCTTATTCCGGATCATTTATTGTTGAGCTGTCTTTTTTTTACATTGATGCATGGGCTATAATATTTTATAATTTTTTTATTTATTTAGAATTAAAAAACAAAATGATCCATGTTATAACAATATTAATATGATTTCCCTCAAAATAATAAGCTCAGCAAGTACATTGATGAGCGCTTCTTTTTGCTCAGGACAGCTCGCATGTGCTGTGTGAACATAGCCAACGGCTTAGATTTAGAGGTTTAACAACTGACAACATTAAGGGTTCATAACTTTCACCTGGATTCAACTGGTCAGTCTGTCATGGAAAGAGCAGGTGTTCCTAATGTTTTGTACGCTCAGAGTACAGTATTCTTTCTAACAAAGATATCTACACTGAACAAAAATATAAACACAACATTTTAAAGTGTTGTCCCATGTTTTGTGAGCTGAAATAAAATATCACAGAAATGTTGCATATGCTCAAAAAGCTTATTCCTCAAAAACAAAATGGCACAACTTTGATTACATCTCTGTTAGTGAGCACGTCCAACCGGCCTCACAATCACAGACCACGTGTAACCATGCCAGCCCAGGACCTCCACATCCGGGCGTCTTCACCTGCGGGATGATCTGAGACCAGCCACCCGGACAGCTGCTGAAACTGTGGGTTTGTCTGTCATAAACCGTCTTTCCTAACTGGGAATCTCATTCTGAGTGCTTTCATGGCCTTTTTTGGTCTTAACCTGACTGTAGTTCTGGGTCGTCGAAGCCGACTTTGAGAACTTGTGGGAAAATGAAATAAAAATAAATAAAAAAAATCTGAGACCAGCCACCCGGACAGCTGCTGAAACTGTGGGTTTGTCTGTCATAAACCGTCTCAGGGAATCTCATCTGAGTGCTCGGGTCTTAACCTGACTGTAGTTCTGGGTCGTAGCCGACTTTAGTGGGAAAATGCTCACCTCGATGGTCACTGCCACGCTGGAGAAGTGTGCTCTTCACGGATGAATCCTGGTTTCTGGTTTCAACTGTTTCTGGTTCCTAGTTTCAACTGTACGGTGCAGATGGCAAATGTGTATGGCGTCGTATGTGTGAGCGGTTTGCTGATGTCATCGTTGTGAAGAGAGTGCTCCATAGTGGCGGTGTGGTTATGGTATGGGTAGGCATTAGTTACGGACAATGAACACAACTTACCCCAAGGGAAACATGTATTATCCCACACAGCTACAAGGATGCACTTAAATGCTAGGTTTAGGACCTCATAATGAAGTTTATAGAGACCCCAAATTATGTATAGAACAATCTTAAAATGATCCACTTTAGATTCAAGCATCATGAAACCTCTAACACAATATATACATTTGACTTGGTGAAAATGTGTTTTTGGACCTAACATGCTTACCACTTTTTCGACGTCTTTTTTACCTTCACATACTCCATGGAACGATAACCTCTTCAAATTATACATTTGTATATGGTGTCCCAGAAACACTTTTGGCTCAACTTACCCCACTCTCCCTTACAGTACATCATGTACCTCACCTCAACCTATGATCTTAGCTTGTAGTAACTTCAACCTTTTATTCCTTACCAGGGGAAATTAACCTTCACTAAATACAGCACAAAAAGAAAGGACTAAAGATTCACCTCAATTCTTCCATCCCTCCCTTCCCTTTGATCTCTCTTCACTGCGTACAGAATTACCATGCTCCAGCAGAATGTACAAATTTGCATCACCTCAGGCCCCTGGTGAGTTGCATTTGTACAGGCCCCATGGGCGAGTGAACAAAAGAACAGCAGAAGAGAAGGAGAGAGGTGTTGGCGAGGCGTCCGTGTTTCATGTGCACCTGCAGAGTTTGATGGATGACTAGGATAATGACTGATGATATCTGGGAGGCCTGGGGGAGAACACCTGAGTGGTTATATCTCTCTCTCACACACACACACAAGCACGCACGGACACACGCACACACACATCTCTACCACAGAGATTCAACACACAGGGATAGAAGAGTGTGGAAGATTAGATGTACCCGATCACCAATGACATTATCTAGGGTTGAAGGGAATTAATACTGTGAATAATATGTATTAGTTAGGTACTGTGACAAACACACAAGTCCTCTAGTCAAGACCATGAAAGATCATTTGTTGTAGTCATATTAAGATTATGTTGGTGGCAGTTGCGTATTTTGAGTGACACACACACACACACACACACACACACACAATGAAAGACTTATTGTGACTTTTAAAGCCAGGATCTGCAGTTGTGTTATGAGAGAGAAAAAGACGTGATCAAAAATAAATAAATGGGGGTTTGGTATTGGCAGGCCATAGCTGCTGGGCTGGCCTTAGGGAAAAGTGTGGCTTTCATTGTGTCTTGCTCTGGGAGCCAGTGCAGTGAGAGGAAGCGGAAGGTCTCTAGCTCCTATTACTGCCACCAGAACATAGCACACGCACTGACAAGTTACAAATTCAAAAAATTAATTTGTTCAGGTTCAGGTCAGTGTTATGCTACTGCTAACCTTTGTGTGTTTGACAATGAAGTAAGATAGCTAGCTTGTCTTGTATTCTGATTGTTTTGTACTTACTATTAAGGAGTCTACTCTTGCTCGCTGCATTGGTTCTTCAATTGAAAGTTATGAGCTTATGCCGTTTGTGGTAGATGGTGGCATTCTATCATTGCACCACATTATCACAAAGGTGAGTTTGAACACTGATCTATCGGTAGTCTAAACTGTGGTAATTAATGGAGGCGTTTTCAGTCTGAGAGTCTCTCCTCTGGCACTAGAGTCCTGTATCAGGAAACAGCAACAAAAACCACCGGTGGAGTCCTGGAGTTAAGAAAGAACTTGAGTAATTACAATGGTGGAATTTCACTTGACACGTGGACTGATGATTTTCGAAAAATAGGCACGGTCGGCTTTTGGTTTCTCTCCCTCTAAAACAGAAATAAATAATTCTAAATAACAAACTGGCTTTATTTACAAATTAGTAACAATGTCTCACCCCATGTTCAAGAATGGCCTTTTTCCCTTTACTCAGATTACAATCGCTCACTTTCGGTTATTTGGAATGAAACTTCTCCAAAATATAGTTATATTTGACCAAGTTAATCTGCTCATGTTGCGTGTGTGTTCATTTATTTGTGACATTCATTTATTTGTGACATTAAAGATCCGAGATCCGATCTGTTATCCTGTTGGTGCTAGGGGGCAGAATTTTAATTTCTGCAAAAAAAAACGTTCCCGTTTCAAACAGGATATTTTGTCAGGCAGAGATTTTAGAATATGCATATAATTGACAGCTTTCGATAGAAAACACTCTAACGTTTCCACGTAACTGTAAAGATATTGTCTGTGAGTATAACAGAACTGATGTTGCAGGCGAAAGCCTGAGATAAATCCAATCCGGAAGTGCCCCAGGTTTTGAAAGCGCTGCGTTCCAATGACTCCCTATTTGGCTGTGAATGTACCATCAACGAGCTTACGCATTCTACGTATTCCCCAAGGTGTCTACAGCATTGTGACGTAGTTTTACGCATTTCTGTTGAAGAATATTCGTAGGCGGCCACATTGCGTAAGTGGTCACATGGTGGCTCCGAGAGAGATTCTTGCGTAAAGTACAGAGGTAGCCATTACTCCAATCGGTCCTAGAGAAAAACGAATTGTCCCGACGGATATGTAAATATATTATTGAATAGATATTAGAAAAGCACCTTGAGGAGGGATTCTAAACAATATTTGCCATGTGTCTGTCGATATTATGGAGCTAATTTGGAATATTGTGGTGACCGCAATTTCCGGGCAATTTCTCAGCCAAACGTGAAGAACAAACGGAGCTGTTTCGCCTACAAAAATAATATTTTGGGAAAACATGACCTTTGGCTATCTACCTGGGAGTCTCGTGAGTGAAAACATCCAAAGTTCCTCAAAGGTAAACGATATATTTGATTTGCTTTTCTGATTTCCATGACAAGGTTGCCTGCTGCTAGCAAGGCATAATGCTATGCTAGGCTATGATAAACTTACACAAATGCTTGTCTAGCGTTGGCTGTAAAGCATATTTTGAAAATCTGAGAAGACAGGGTGATTAACAAAAGGCTAAGCTGTGTCTCAATATATTTAATTTGTGATTTTCATGATTAGGAATATTTTCAAGGGATATTTATGTCCGCTGCGTTATGCTAATTCATTTCAGGCGATGATTACGCTCCCGCATGCGGGTTTGGGAGTCACTAGAGGATAATTATCCAATGATTAGTTTAATAGCCCGGCTACTCTAGGTGTGAAAATCCACCCCATCTTGCAATGTATTCGATGCTTACGTACTCTAAAGTTTGACACAGTATGTGTTCATCAACATCTAAACCTGTTAAGCCCACCCGACACGCAGGCGTCTCATCTAGCCATCTGGAAATGCAAATGCGCTACGCTAAATGCTAATAGCACTCGTTAAAACTCAAACGTTCATTAAAACACACATGCAGGGTACTGAATTAAAGCTACACTCATTGTGAATCCAGCCAACAAGTCAGATTTTTAAAATGCTTTTCGGCGAAAGCATGAGAAGCTATTATCTGATAGCATGCAACACCCCGAAATACCTGAAGGGGACGTAAACAAAATAATTAGCATAGCCGGCGCTACACAAAACGCAGAAATAAAATATAAAACATTCATTACCTTTGACGATCTTCTTTGTTGGCACTCCTAGATGTCCCATAAACATCACTATTGGGTCTTTTTTTCGATTAAATCGGTCCATATATACCCTAAATATCGATCTATGAAAAGTGTGTGATCCAGGAAAAAACACCGTTTTAAAACTCAACGTCATTTTTTAAAATTAAAAAAGTCGACGATAAACTTTCACAAAACACTTCGAAATACTTTTGTAATCCAACTTTAGGTATTAGTAAACGTTAATAATCTATCAAATTGATCACGGGGTGTGTATTCAATAGCTCCACGTCTTAATGCTTGTTTTGCAATGGTTGAGAAGCATATTTTGAAAATCTGAGATGACAGTGTTGTTAACAAAAGGCTAAGCTTGAGAGCAAATAAATTAATTTCATTTGCGATTTTCATGAATAGTTAACGTTGTGTTATGCTAATGAGCTTGCTGATAGATTTACACAATCCTGGATACAGGGTTTTTTTTGTAGCTAAACGTGACGCAGAAAACGGAGCGATTTGTCCTAAACAAATAATCTTTCAGGAAAAACTGAACATTTGCTATCTGAGAGTCTCCTCATTGAAAACATCTGAAGTTCTTCAAAGGTAAATTATTTTATTTGAATGCTCTTATGGTTTTTGTGGAAAATGTTGCATGCTGAATGCTAACGCTAAATGCTACGCTAAATGCAATGGTTGAGAAGCATATTTTGAAAATCTGAGATAACAGTGTTGTTAACAAAAGGCTAAGCTTGAGAGCAAATGGATTAATTTCATTTAATTTGCGATTTTCATGAATAGTTAACGTTGCGTTATGGTAATGAGCTTGAGGCTGTAGTCACGATACCGGATCAGGGATGGCTCGACGCAAGAAGTTAACCAGTTTTAGAAACGTCAGTGTTTTCTATCCACACATACTAATCATATGCATATACTATATTCCTGGCATGAGTAGCAGGACGCTGAAATGTTGCGCGATTTTTAACAGAATGTTCGAAAAAGTAGGGGGTAGGCTTTTAATGTTTTCGTTAATAAAATAGCGATAAGAAATTTGTAAAAATGCAGATGTTAATTTCATCTACTGTACGGTACATCTCAGCTACATTTTAGTTGCACCTCCCCCAGCCCCACAACCATGGGTAAAACCTTGCAGAGATTATCAATGTATTTGTTACATTGTTGTATTGTCAGTTTCTCTGATGGCCTTCACCATCTTTGCTTGTAGGCTTGTCAGATTTACGGATACATTTTTCGGAATAAACTAGACCAATGAAGACAACAAATTGTTGCTTACTGGAACACCCAAAGTCATTCAATTGTTATAATAGGATTTGAAGCATGTGTGGTCAACAATTTCAGCATCGTTTCGCGCTGCTCTGAGACAAACATGGGGTCTGGTCCTGATAAATCAATTTGATTTGATCTCCATTTGGGTATTGGTTAGCCTGCAATTACGGTGTGGAAATGTTAGAATTGTTTTTCTCTTAGTATCCTACTCCTGACCGGTCACGGTGTACAGCTCTATATTTTCCTACTGTACATAGCTTATGCCTGTCCGTACCATAACCCTACCGCTACCATGGGGTGCTCTGTTCACAATGTTGACATCAGCAAACCACTTGCCCACACGACGCCATATATGCTGTCTGCCATCTGCCCAGTACAGTTGAAACCGGGATTCATCCGTGAAGAGCACACTTCCCAGCATGCCAGTGGATGTCAAAGTTGCGCATTTGCCCACGGAAGTCAGTCACAACTACAAACTGCAGTCAGGTCAAAACCCTGGTGAGGAGAACGAGCACACACATTCCTGAGACAGTTTCTGACAGTGTGTGCCGAAATTCTTCAGTTGTGCAAACCCACAGTTTCATCAGCTGTTCAGGTGGCTGGTCTCAGACGATCCCGCAGGTGAAGAAGCCGAATGTGGAGGTTCTGGGCTGACATGGTTACACGGGGTCTGTTGGACTTACTGCCAAATTCTCTAACACAACATTGGAGGCGGCTTATGGTAGAGAAAGTAACATTCAATTGTCTGGCAGCTGCTCTGCTGGACATTCCTGCAGTCAGCATGCCAATTGCATCTTCCCTCAAAACTTGACACATCTGTGGCATTGGGTTGTTTTAAAAGCTACACATTTGCAGCTGTGTAGTGATCATGCTGTTAAATCAGCTTCTTTATTTGCCACACCTGTCAGGTAGACGGATTAGTTTGGCAAATGAGAAATGCTCACTAACATGGATGTAAACACATTTGTGCACATTTGAGAAATAAGCTTTTAGTGTGAATGGAAAATATATATTTTATTTCAGCTTATGAAACATGGGACATGTTGCGTTCATATTTTTGTTCAGTGTCGTTTGCTACGTTTTCCTGTTGAGCACATACAGTACAGCATTGATTCCTAGTGTGAACTACCCACCCTAATTACTGAATAAATATTCCACATGACAGGCTATGGGCAATCATCTCAGTAGCTTAATTTCTATTACATATTGCTTGATTATGGGCAAGCAATTAACAGGATGGCACGTTAGCATGACACATGTTACATTGTTGCTGTCCCAAGCAATAAGTGCTCCAATAACTTGGTTTCCATCCTTTTTATGTTGATGTGTCACACCCTGATCTATTTTACCTGTCTTTGTGCTTGTCTCCACCCCCTCCAGGTATCGCCTGTCTTCCCCATTATCCCCAGTGTATTTATACCCGTGTTCTCTGTTTGTCTGTTGCCAGTTTGTCTTGTCTCGTTAAGCCTACCAGCATTCTTCCCGTATGCCGTGTTTGTCTTTAGTCCCTGTTTTCATGGTTTTGACCATCCTGCCTGCCTGCCCTGACCCTGACCCTGACTCTGCCTGTCGTTTTGTACCTTGTACCTAACAGAACTCATATAGCAGGCAAAAACCTGAGAAATTCCACTTCCTGTTTTTTTTTCCTGGGGGTGGGAGATTTTCAACCAAGCTCTCATTGAAATTACAGCGAGATATGGATGAGTTTTCACTTCCTACGCCTTCCACTAGATGTCAACAGTCAATAGAACTTTGTCTGATGACTAATGTGAAGGGGGTCGACCACTGCCACGAGTTGACCATGAATTCACTATGCACGTTCACAGGGGAAGCACCTGCATTCCACCGGTCATCTGAAGTCATTCTAATTGTCAGGTTGGAATGTTATACAAGATATATGTAAACAACATTCTAAAGATTGATTCAGTACATGGTTTGACATGTTTCTACTGACTGTTACAGAACTTTTGGACATTTTGTCACGTTATAGTGGACGTGCTTTGGGACTTTGGAATTGTTTACCAAACACGCTAACCAAAGTAGCTAATTGGACATAAATAACGGACATTTTCGAAGAAATCAAGCATTTATTGTGGACCTGGCATTCCTAGGACTGCATTCTGATGAAGTTCATCAAAGTTAAGGAAACATTTATCATGCATTTTCTGGTTTCTGTTGACTCCAACATGGCGGCTAATTTGGCTTCTGTTCTGAGCGCCGTCTCAGATTATTGCATGTGTTGCTTTTTCCGTAAACATTTTTTGAAATCTGACACAGCGGTTGCATTAAGGAGAGGTATATCTATAATTCCATGTGTATAACGTGTATTATCATCGACTTTTATGAAGAGTATTTCTGTTGAAACGATGTGGCTATGCAAAATCACTTGATGTTTTTGAAACAAGTGAATCTAATAAACCAAAGTAAACACAGACCTTTATCAAACAAAACATGCATGTATTGTGTAACATGAAGTCCTATGAGTGTCATCTGATGAAGATAATTCAAGGTTAGTGATTAATTTTATCGTTATTTCTGGTTTCTGTGAATGCTATATTTTGCTGGAAAATGGCTGTGCTTATTGTGGTTTGGTGGAGACCTAACAATCGTTTGTAGTGCTTTCGCTGAAAAGCCTATTCAAAATCGGACATTGATGGAATTAACAAGATTACCTTTAAAATGATGTAAGACACATGTATGTTTTAGATATTGTAATTATGAGATTTCTGGGGTTTGAATTTGGCGCCCTGGATTTTTCACTGGTATTTGTCATATCGATCCTGGTATTGGGATTGCAGCCATATCAAGTTAAGAGGTTTTAACAATGCATCTTTCCTATAAATGGCTGAAAATGTAACACTAGTTTTCCAAAACACCATGCAGTGAGTCATTGGCGCATAGGTCAATACTGAAAGGATATTAGACTACAATTAGGTTGTGGAAATGTTAGGATCATAAGAATCGAAGGAAAGGCACTGCTGCTCTCGGATCAGCTATCTATGTTCCAATCTTATCTTAACATTATAATTATTTCACAATACTGACGACGGATCAGCAAATGGCTGCAAATATATATTCTACATTGTAGAATAATAGTGAAGCCATCAAAACTATGAAATAACACATATGGAATCTTGTAGGAACCAAAAAAGTCTTCAACAAATCAAAATATATTTTAGATTTTAGATTCTAAAAACTAGCCACCCTTTGCCTTGACGACAGCTTTACACACTCTTGGCATTCTCCCAACCAGCTTCATGAGGAATGCTTTTCCAAAAGTCTTGAAGGAGTTCCCACATATGATGAGCACTTATTTGTTGCTTTTCCTTCACTCTGCGGTCTAACTTATCCCAAACCATCTCAATTGGGTTTAGGTCTGATGCATCACTCCATCACTCTCCATCTTGGTCAAATTGCCCTTACACAGCCTGGAGGTGTGTTTTGGGTCACTGTCCTGTTGAAAAGCAAATGATAGTCCCACTAAGCGCATACCAGATGGGATGGTGTATCACTGCAGAACGCTGTGGGAGCCACGCGGGTTAAGTGTGCCTTGAATTCTAAATAAATCACTGATAGTGTCACCATCAAAGCACCATCACATATCCTACTCTATGTTTCACGGTGGGAACCACACATGCGGACATCATCCGTTCACCTACTCTGCATCTCACAACGACACGCCGGTTGAAACCAAAAATCTAAAATTTGGACTCTAATGTCAGTTGCTCGTGTTTCTTGATCCAAGCAAGACTCTTCTTATTGGTGTCCTTTAGTAATGGTTTCTTTTCAGCAATCGATCATGAAGGCTTGATTAAATAATGGTGAAATAAGATATTTTTTTCAATATTTGTTTTGCATCTAAATGTTGTATAAAATAAATTATTGAGTATAAAAATACTTTGAAAAGATGACATTGTGATTTTAGTCTTAAATGAGAATTGTTTTTCATAGTAACTTACGATCTGTCAGTGGCCCCGCCCAAGTGAACACAGACATTAGGTGGGAATGATGAAACACCCCTTTTCCTACTCCCGTATAAAAAACCCTGTGATGAAATTCTCACCATCAATTCAACGCATCATCTCTAAGAACCACTATGATCAGAAAGACTCTACACAGGACAATGGCGATCTAAACTGGGGAAACCAGATTCTTACATCACTAACTCAACTATCGAAGCCCAGCTCAATCGTAAATATATCAATTGCATTTATTTTTCTGAATGAGTGGTTATGAAAGTGCTTAATATTTTGTATTTGCGTGAGTATGGTTTACCAATGTCTGAGAGACCCATTCCGTTTTCCCTTCCTTACACCCCCCCCTCTTCTCTCTGAATCTACCTTGATATAACCAAACTGTCCTGTGTTCGTTAGTCCTCTAGGGACAGTATTTACTGTATAATGTTAGTATGTTTTGTATTTTCTGTAATTGTTCAATTAGTTAGTAAATAAATATTTGAGCCAGTTTGTGGGATGGATGATTCATCAATAAAGTTAGGGTTCATGCAGACTACACAAAATTACGCCATTTAGAATGAGACTGATGAGGTAATCCATCAATAAGCAACTGTTATCTGTGATATAAAAATATCGCAGGAGAGTTGAATTCGGGTGATAGCAAATCTATAAACAAATGTTCCCTTGCTGTCTCTACCTGGCCAGTTTCCCTCTCTCCACTGGGATTCTCTGCCTCTAACCCTATTACAGGGGCTGAGTCACTGGCTTTCTGGTGCTCTTCCATGCTGTCCCTAGGAGGGGTGCTTCACTTGAGTAGGTTGAGTCACTGACATGATCTTCTTGTCCGGATTGGCGCCCCCCCGTTGGGTTGTGCCGTGGCGGAGATCTTTGTGGGCTATACTCGGCCTTGTCTCAGGATGGTAAATTGGTGGTTGAAGATATCCCTCTAGTGGGGACAGTGCTTTGGCAAAGTGGGTGGAGTTATATCCTGCCTGTTTGTTCCTGTCCGGGGGTATCGTCGGATGGGGCCACGGTGTCTCCCGACCCCTCCTGTCTCATCCTACAATATTTATGCTGCAGTAGTTTGTGTCAGGGGACTAGGGACAGTCTGTTATATCTGGACTATGTCTCATGTCTTATCCGGTGTCCTGTGTGAATTTAACTTGTTGAGGATAGGGGGCAGTATTTTCACTTTGGATGAATTATGTGCCCATAGTGAACTGCATCCTACTCTGTCCTAGATTGCTAATATATGCATATTATTATTACTATTGGATATAAAATACTCTGAAGTTTATAAAACTGTTTGAATTATGTCTGTGAGTATAACAGAACTCATAGGGCAGGCAATCTTCCAAACAAGAAGTGAAATTCTGAATGTTGGTCAACTTTGACGTCATCGCCCCCTCCTTTCCCAACAAGATATGGATCTGGTAGCACTTCCTACACCTTCCACTAGATGTCCTCATTCAGTAGAAAGTGAAGTGTCCTGACAGAATTGCCATTTTCCTGTGGCGCATTTCTCTGTGGGTGCCACTGCCGTTCCATTTGGCTGCAGCTGAAAACGTATGATCCGGTTGGAACGTTATTGAATATTTATGAAAATATCATCCTGAAGATTGATTCTCTACTTAGTTTGACCAGTTTATTCGACCTGGAATATATATTTTTAAAGTTTTCGTCCTGGACCAGCAGTCAGTTTTTGGGCACGTGAGCTGAAAGTGATAGCACATGCAGCTAATTGGACACTAGTATTGGACATTATGGAACAAAACAATGATTTATTGTGGAATCAGGACTCCATGCACTACAATCTGATGAAAGATCATCAAAGGTAAGGGAATATTTATGAAGTAATTTCGTATTTCTGTTGACTCCAACATGGCGGATAAATAATTTACGTACGATAATTGCATGATAGGCTTTTACCGTAACGTTAAAAAAAAATCTGACACAGCGGTTGCATTAAGAACCAGTGTCTCTTTAATTATATGTAGAACATGTATCTTTAGTCAAAGTTTATGATGAGTATTTCTGTTATCTGGTGTAGCTTTCTATAATTCCGCCGGATATTTTGGAGGCAGTTCTGAACATGGCGTCAATGTAAACCGAGATTTGTGGATATAAATATGCATATTATCGAACAAAACATAAACGTATTGTGTAACATGTCATATGAGTGTCATCTGATGAAGATTTTCAAAAGGTTGGTGATTCATTTTATCTCTAATCCTGCTTTTGTGACTCTATATTTGGCTGGAAAAAAATGGCTGTGTTTTCCCTTTGATTTGGTGGTGGTCTAACATAAATATATGTTGTGTTTTCGCTGTAGATGAACAAGATGTTTATCTTTCATTTGAGGTATTGGACTTGTTAATGTGTGAAAGTTAAATATTTCTAAAGATTATTTTTGAATTCCCTGCGCCACCTTTTCAGCTGAATGGGGGGGTGGAGTTCCCCTCGGGGAAATCCTGTATGCTCTCTCTAATTCTCTCTTTCTTTCTTTCTTTCTTTCTTTCTTTCTGTCTCTCTCGGGGGACCTGAGCCCTAGGACCATGCCTCAGGACTAACTGGCCTGATGACTACTTGCTGCCCCCAGCCCACCTGGCCATGCTGCTGCTCCAGTTTCAATTGTTTTGCCTGCGGCTATGGAACCCTTACCTGTTCACAGGACATGCTACCTTTCCCAGACCTACTGTTTTCAACTCTCTAGAGACAGCAGGAGCAGTAGAGATACTCTGAATTATTGGCTATGAAAAGCTAACTGACATTTACTCCTGAGGTGCTGGCTTGTTGCACCCTGCTGGTCATCTATGAACATTTGCAGTGATTGGAGTCACCTGGGCTCAGGGTATTTAAACTGCTTCACTTAATCACCCGTCTCTCTCTCTCTCTGCTCCTCCAGGTATGATCCTGTTTGTTTGTTCCTTTGAAGTTTTACTTAGTTTTCACTCAGTCATATTCACACACACATATTCATGCATCCCTGCACTTTACATATCCCTTACATTATGATACTTTCACACCTCATTCCTTTTTATTTGATTAAAGTCAATAGTTTTTGTTTACAATAAATAACCTTTTTGATTGGCCTATATCGGTTGTTCGTGTCCCCTCATTTTTGCCACGGGCTATGAGCCAGCCTGTGACAACATCTCGGCCATTTTCTGTTATAATCTCCACCCAGCATAGCCAGAAGAGTGCTGGCCTGGTTCCTCTCTAGGTTTCTTCCTAGGTTCTGGCCTTTCTAGGGAGTTTTTCCTAGCCACCGTGCTTCTACATCTGCATTGATTGCTGTTTGGGGTTTTAGGCTGGGTTTCTGTACAGCACTTTGTGACATCAGCTGATGTAAGAATGGCTTTATAAATACATTTGATTGATTGTTTGAATGAATCCTGTGGTGCCCCGACTTCATAGTTAATTAATGATTACATGATTAGGTTAATGAAGGAGAGTGATGTAGTGCTGCATCAGATGACCTGGACCCCACAATTGCACAACCTCAACCCAATTGAGATGGTTTGGGATGAGTTGAACTGCAGAGTGAAGGAAAAGCAGCCAACACGTGCTCAGCGTATGTGCAAACTCCTTCAAGACTGTTGGAAAAGCATTCCTTGTGAATATGGTTGAGAGAATGCCAAGATTGTGCAAAGCTGTAATCCAGGAAAAGGGTGGCTACTTTGAAGAATCTAAAATCTAAAATATATTTTGATTAGTTTCACACTTTTTTGGTTAATAAAGTGGTTCGTCCTTTAAAAGTTGCAGCATACAGCTTGCGTGGTGCTGCAGAATTCTATGGCACGTTATTTAAATGCCAACCACAGGTACCATTAATGCTACTTAGTGCTAGTTTGACCACCAGAGGGTATCTTTGGGAAGCATTTATGGCCTTCAATAGTGGCTGTACTAGAGAATTCAAAACCTTTTTTTGTAAGAATATGATATATGGGACTGATTTTAAGACATTTTGCTTAATTAATTTGATTAATATTATGGTGCTTCTAGTCCAAGAAAAACTTAAAACCCTCTGGGTTTCCGTTAGGATGAACAGACAATATGGTACTGTACAACTTCATGGTCGGGAGTAGGCTACAGTGATGGGCAATTTAGCAAAAAATACCTGTTTTGAGTAGGCTGTAGGCTGTCCTTGTGAATAAGAATGTGTTCTTAACTGATTCCATACGTGTTATTTCATAGTTGTGATGTATTCACAATTATTCTAAAATGTAGAAAATACTAAAAATATATAAAAACCCTGGAATGAGTAGGTGTGTGCAAACTTTTGACTGGTACTTGCTTAATTAATTAAATTAATATTATGGATTTTCTACTCCAAGAAAAATGAAAAACAGGGGTTTCCTTTAAGATGACATTGAAAATATGGCGCTGTACAATGTGATGGTTGGAAGTAGTGCTTGGCTATTTAGCTAAAGAATCCCCGTGTTGTGTGGGCATGTGGGAGACCGGGTTTCAATTCCCCGACGGGTAGGAAGGAGTAGGCTGTCCTTGTAACTAAGAATTTGTTCTTAACTGATTCCATATGTGTTATTTCATAGTTGGGATGTATTCACTATTATTCTACAACATAGAAAATAATAAAAACAAAGAAAAACCCTGGAATGAGGTGGTGTCCCCAAACTTGTGACTGGTACTGTATATTGACAACTGAAAACTCATACATGGGAGTACACACAGTTTACAACTAGCTATCAACTGCCAGGAAAGAAGCCCAGATGGAGTCCAGTATTCACCACACACAGCAGCTTTGAATGATGTTGCCAGCTCCCAGCGAGCACACCTACAGGCCACAAAACTGTCTGTAATCCTCATGGCAAAGCTCTTTCTGTGCTGCTCCTAGTGCACCTTTCACCCCCTAATACAAGGTCATCTGCACCAGTGTGACAGAAATGCACCTTTAATGTATTTTCAATCATCTAAGACAGACTGTCTCCTCACGTGTGCACTAGCCAAAAGCTTGAATATACAGTGCGGGTAGGTTCCCTACATTATGAGATTATTATGGGTATTTGACAAACGGCAGCAAAGCATTGATCATCATGCCACCAGAATAAAACTCTCAGTATTTATTGGAAATTATCATCAAGCTCAACACTGTGCGCTTTCCCCACCCAGTGAAGTTCCTCATAACTTAGTTCATCTTTAGCCTAATCAAGTGCATGCTTTCCCGAGTCGTAGTGGGAAGACCACACAACATATCATCGCTTCACTCCAAGTTTACTTTGACATGATGGTTATTATATCAATATTTGTCATAATTATAACATAATTAATTTTACCCGCACTAAAGGATCCCACCATGTCGAGCGAACATATTGTTTGTTGGCATTTACAAAATTGTACCGGCATTTCCTATTTCCTTCAGCCCGGTCCTGACTTTTTTTTTCTTTTTTTTCCCTGACTTTTTTAATGCGTCAGGTAATTTGTCCTATCACGGTTTAGGAAAAGACCCAGATGCAGACAGTTCTCAGTAACAAGAGTTTACTACAAAAACAGGGGGCAGGCAAACAACAGGTCAAGGGCAGCTACGTTTGGCTACATACAGACCGTTAGTGGAATTCCCGCGAGAGAGTAATGGTTAATGTGTTGTTATTTCGCTGAACACTAGATAGTTGAATTTTATTTTTGGCAGTGAAACGAGGCTACTCAGGCGAGAGAAAAACCTCACCCAAATGTATAGCAGCGTTGGAAAATATAAATGCACTGTTTGAATATGTGAGGAAGAAAAAAAATGAAAAAAATTGAAAATATGTGAATCACAATTTTAATTGCGCGTACCCCAGTTTGGGAATACCTGCTTTAGGGGATTATTTGGGATTGGGCCACAGTGTGCCTGTGTGCGAATGTGTGAGCCTGTGAATTGCTGACTTTGGGACAGTTTTGGATATGTTTTCATGTTGTAAATGTTCCCTGAGTTTATCACATGTTCAGAATATATTTTTTATAATTAAGAGAAATCTGCTTCTCAACTCAGAACTGTGCACTTGTTCACTCCCCCTGTTGCTAAAATCCTTTGATTGTTGTGCCATTTTATGCATGTATGCCTGTGTGTGAGAGATTGTGAAATACATTTTCTTTCGAATTACAACATTCATTTGGCTATAGAAATATATTTTTGCTGATTCTTTGCTGAAGTTCCCAGACACCATATCTACAGAAACTGTCCAAAAGCATTAGGGTGGTGAAAACAAAAGCAATTTAATTATGATTTATGTAAACAGATTGAGTAGGACGAACATAAGTCAAATAGCTAGAACTGGCATAATCTAATCATTTTGGAGGTATTTGATTCAGTTCTGTTTGATAGTGTTATGTTCAGCTCACTATTTCCTTTGTCTTTTTGTTTTCTGGTGGTCGAACCAACAGTGTTAAAACAGTCTGAGTCTGGACAACCCCTCCCTCTCTCTCTCCCTCTCTTTCTCCCTCTCTCCAGTTAATGTCACCCCTCCCAGCTCTTAGTGAAACCTCCTTTCTTTCCATTTACTGTAACCATCATCCTCACCCACTGAGCACCGACTAATACCAGACATCCATGGATGTTGAATAGTTACAATTATGTCAGTCCACCCTGCCTTTATGTTAACGTCTACAGACAAACCTGACTGGACCAAATGTGAACCTATCATAGTAGAATACAGTACAGTGAGTAGAGCACAGTATAGTACAGAACAGTACAGTACAGCGTGTAGAGCACAGTAGAGTACAGTCCAATACAATACAGTAACACAGGACAATGCAGGACAGTAAAGAAAACAAGAGCACAGTACAATTTACTCAACTGCACCGTACTGAAGTCTACCCTGCTGTGTTCTGCTGTGCTATGATGTCCAAACTTCCACATCGATGGAACAGTAGTGGAGAGGGTAGTAATTTCTAAGTTCCTCGGCATACACATCACAGACAAACTGAATTGGTCCACTCACACAGACAGCATCGTGAAGAAGGCGCAGCAGCGCCTCTTCAACTTCAGGAGGCTGAAGAGATTTGGCTTGTCACCAAAAGCACTCACAAACTTCTACAGATGCACAATCGAGAGCATCCTGGCGGGCTGTATCACCGCCTGGTACGGCAACTGCTCCGCCCACAACCGTAAGGCTCTCCAGAGGGTAGTGAGGTCTGCACAACGCATCACCGGGGGCAAACTACCTGCCCTCCAGGACACCTACACCACCCGATGTTACAGGAAGGCCATAAAGATCATGAAGGACAACAACCACCCGAGCCACTGCTTGTTCACTCCGCTATCATCCAGAAGGCGAGGTCAGTACAGGTGCATCAAAGCTGGGACCGAGAGACTGAAAAACAGCTTCTATCTCAAGGCCATCAGACTGTTAAACAGCCACCACTAACATTGAGTGGCTGCTGCCAACACACTGACACTGACTCAACTCCAGCCACTTTAATAATGGGAATTGATGGGAAATGATGTAAAATATATCACTAGCCACTTTAACCTGTTAGTACTCTAGGGGCAGTATTTCATTTTTGGATAAAAAGACGTGCCCGTTTTAAGCGCAATAGTTTGTCACGAAAAGATGCTCGAATATGCTTGGAATTGATAGTTTTGGAAAGAAGAGAGTCTTACGTTTCCAGAACTGCAAAGATTTTCACTGTGAGTCCCTTAGAACAAATGCTTCGGGCAAAACCAAGATGTATGACCGACCAGGAAATGAACAGGATTTTTGAGGCTACGTTTTCCATGATCGCCTTATATGGCTGTGAATGCGACAGGAATCAACGGACACTTTATCTTGTTTCCCCAAGGTCTCTGCAGCATTGTGACGTATTTGTAGGCATATCATTGGAAGATTGACCATAAGAGACTACAATTGCCAAGTGTCCCGCTTGGTGTCTGCGTGGCATTTGGTGCGCAAAAGTCAGCTCCCAGTGTTTTTCCATTCAAATCAGACAACAAAGCAGGCTTCAAGGACGGTGCTTTCAATGGAGAGAAATATGAGAAACCACCTTCAGGATTGATTCAAACAACGTTTTCCATGTTTCAGTCGATATTATGGAGTTAATTCGGAAAAAAGTTTGACGTGTAGGTGACTGAATTTTCGGTTAGTTTCGGTAGCCAAATGCATAGTAACAAAAGGGAACGATGTGTCCTACACAAGAATCTTTCAGGAAACACTGGACATCTGCTATGTAACTGAGAGTCTCCTCATTGAAACATCTGAAGTTCTTCAAAGGTAAATTATTTTATTTGATTCCTTGGCTGGTTTTTGTGAATATGTTGCGTGCTAAATGCTAACGCTAAATGCTAAGCTAGCTATCACCACTCTTACACAAATTATTGATTTTCTCTGGTTCTAAAGCATATTTTGAAAATCTGAGACGACAGGATTGTTAAGAAAAGGATAAGCTTGAGAGCAGGCATATTTATTTCATTTCATTTGCGATTTTTAGAAATCGCTAACGTTGCGTTATGGTAATGAGCTTGAGGCTGTAGTTACGCTACCGCATACGGGTTTGGGCGGACTATGAGGTTAAACAATGCTACCTAATATAATGTTACATACCCTACATTATTCATCTCATATGCATACGTATATACTGTACTCTATATCATCTACTGCATCCTTACGTAATACATGTATCACTAGCCACTTTAACTATGCCACTTTGTTTACATACTCATCTCATATGTATATACTGTACTCGATACCATTTTTTTTTTATTTCACCTTCATTTAACCAGGTAGGCTAATTGAGAACAAGTTCTCATTTGCAACTGCAACCTGGCCAAGATAAAGCATAGCAGTGTGAGCAGACAACACAGAGTTACACATGGAGTAAACAATTAACAAGTCAATAACAAAAAAGGGGAGTCTATATACATTGTGTGCAAAAGGCATGAGGTAGGCGAATAATTAATATTTTGCAGATTAACACTGGAGTGATAAATGATCAGATGGTCATGTACAGGTAGAGATATTGGTGTGCAAAAGAGCAGAAAAGTAAATAAATAAAAACAGTATGGGGATGAGGTAGGTAAAAATGGGTGGGCTATTTGACGATAGACTATGTACAGCTGCAGCGATCGGTTAGCTGCTCAGATAGCAGATGTTTGAAGTTGGTGAGGGAGATAAAAGTCTCCAACTTCAGCGATTTTTGCAATTTGTTCCAGTCACAGGCAGCAGAGAACTGGAAAGAAAGGCGGCCAAATGAGGTGTTGGCTTTAGGGATGATCAGTGAGATACACCTGCTGGAGCGCGTGCTATGGATGGGTGTTGCCATCGTGACCAGTGAACTGAGATAAGGCGGAGCTTTACCTAGCATGGACTTGTAGATGACCTGGAGCCAGTGGGTCTGGCGACGAATATGTAGCGAGGGCCAGCCGACTAGAGCGTACAAGTCGCAGTGGTGGGTGGTATAAGGTGCTTTAGTGACAAAACGGATGGCACTGTGATAAACTGCATCCAGTTTGCTGAGTAGAGTGTTGGAAGCAATTTTGTAGATGACATCGCCGAAGTCGAGGATCGGTAGGATAGTCAGTTTTACTAGGGTAAGTTTGGCGGCGTGAGTGAAGGAGGCTTTCTTGCGGAATAGAAAGCTGACTCTTGATTTGATTTTCGATTGGAGATGTTTGATATGAGTCTGGAAGGAGAGTTTACAGTCTAGCCAGACACCTAGGTATTTATAGATGTCCACATATTCAAGGTTGGAACCATCCAGGGTGGTGATGCTGGTCAGGCGTGCGGGTGCAGGCAGCTAACGGTTGAAAAGCATGCATTTGGTTTTACTAGCGTTTAAGAGCAGTTGGAGGCCACGGAAGGAGTGTTGTATGGCATTGAAGCTCGTTTGGAGGTTAGATAGCACAGTGTCCAAGGACGGGCCGGAAGTATATAGAATGGTGTCGTCTGCGTAGAGGTGGATCAGGGAATCGCCCGCAGCAAGAGCAACATCATTGATATATACAGAAAAAAGAGTCGGCCCGAGGATTGAACCCTGTGGCACCCCCATAGAGACTTCCAGAGGACCGGACAGCATGCCCTCCGATTTGACACACTGAACTCTGTCTGCAAAGTAATTGCTGAACCAGGCAAGGCAGTCATCCGAAAAACCGAGGCTGCTGAGTCTGCCGATAAGAATATGGTGATTGACCGAGTCAAAAGCCTTGGCAAGGTCGATGAAGACGGCTGCACAGTACTGTCTTTTATCGATGGCGGTTATGATATCGTTTAGTACCTTGAGCGTGGCTGAGGTGCACCCGTGACCGGCTCCGAAACCAGATTGCACAGCGGAGAAGGTACGGTGGGATTCGAGATGGTCAGTGACCTGTTTGTTGACTTGGCTTTCGAAGACCTTAGATAGGCAGGGCAGGATGGATATAGGTCTGTAACAGTTTGGGTCCAGGGTGTCTCCCCCTTTGAAGAGGGGAATGACTGCTTTCCAGTCCTTGGGGATCTCAGATGATATGAAAGAGAGGTTGAACAGGCTGGTAATAGGGGTTGCGACAATGGCGGCGGATAGTTTCAGAAATAGAGGGTCCAGATTGTCAAGCCCAGCTGATTTGTACGGGTCCAGATTTTGCAGCTCTTTCAGGACATCTGCTATCTGGATTTGGGTAAAGGAGAACCTGGAGAGGCTTGGGCGAGTAGCTGTTGGCCGAGGTTGGAGTAGCCAGGCGGAAGGCATGGCCAGCCGTTGAGAAATGCTTGTTGAAGTTTTCGATAATCATGGATTTATCGGTGGTGACCGTGTTACCTAGCCTCAGTGCAGTGGGCAGCTGGGAGGAGGTGCTCTTGTTCTCCATGGACTTCACAGTGTCCCAGAACTTTTTGGAGTTGGAGCTACAGGATGCAAACTTCTGCCTGAAGAAGCTGGCCTTAGCTTTCCTGACTGACTGCGTGTATTGGTTCCTGACTTCCCTGAACAGTTGCATATCGCGGGGACTGTTCGATGCTATTGCAGTCCGCCACAGGATGTTTTTGTGCTGGTCGAGGGCAGTCCGGTCTGGAGTGAACCAAGGGCTATATCTGTTCTTAGTTCTGCATTTTTTGAACAGAGCATGCTTATCTAAAATGGTGAGGAAGTTACTTTTAAAGAATGACCAGGCATCCTCAACTGACGGGATGAGGTCAATGTCCTTCCAGGATACCCTGGCCAGGTTGATTAGAAAGGCCTGCTCACAGAAGTGTTTTAGGGAGCGTTTGACAGTGATGAGTGCTGGTCGTTTGACTGCGGCTCCGTAGCGGATACAGGCAATGAGGCAGTGATCGCTGAGATCCTGGTTGAAGACAGCGAAGGTGTATTTGGAGGGCCAGTTGGTCAGGATGACGTCTATGAGGGTGCCCTTGTTTACAGATTTAGGGTTGTACCTGGTGGGTTCCTTGATGATTTGTGTGAGATTGAGGGCATCTAGCTTAGATTGTAGGACTGCCGGGGTGTTAAGCATATCCCAGTTTAGGTCACCTAACAGAACAAACTCTGAAGCTAGATGGGGGGCAATCAATTCACAAATGGTTTCCAGGGCACAGCTGGGTGCTGAGGCGGGTCGGTAGCAGGCGGCAACAGTGAGAGACTTATTTCTGGAGAGAGTAATTTTCAAGATTAGTAGTTCGAACTGTTTGGGTATGGACCTGGAAAGTATGACATTACTTTGCAGGCTATCTCTGCAGTAGACTGCAACTCCTCCTCCTTTGGCAGTTCTATCTTGACGGAAGATATTATAGTTGGGTATGGAAATCTCAGAATTTTTGGTGGCCTTCCTGAGCCAGGATTCAGACACGGCAAGGACATCAGGGTTAGCAGAGTGTGCTAAAGCAGTGAGTAAAACAAACTTTGTGAGAAGGCTTCTGATGTTGACATACATGAAACCAAGGCTTTTTCGATCACAGAAGTCAACATATGAGGGTGCCTGGGGACATGCAGGGCCTGGGTTTACCTCCACATCACCCGCAGAGCAGAGGAGGAGTAGTATGAGGGTGCGGCTAAAGGCTATCAAAACTGGTCGCCTAGAGCGTTGGGGACAGAGAATGAAAGGAGCAGATTTCTGGGCATGGTAGAATATATTCAGGGCATAATGCGCAGACAGGGGTATGATGGGGTGCGGGTACAGCGGAGGTAAGCCCAGGCACTGGGTGATGATGAGAGAGGTTGTATCTCTGGACATGCTGGTTGTAATGGGTGAGGTCACCGCATGTGTGGGAGGTGGGACAAATGAGGTATCAGGGGTATGAAGAGTGGAACTAGGGGCTCCATTGTAAACTAAAACAATGATAACTAACCTGAACAACAGTATACAAGGCATATTGACATTTGAGAGAGACATACAGTAATCACAGGTGTTGAATTGGGAGAGCTAGCTAAAACAGTAGCTAAAACAGTAGGTGAGACAACAACAGCTAATCAGCTAGCACAACAACAGCAGGTAAAATGGCGTAGGCTAGGCAGGGGGGGTCGGATTAACTACACACAGAGCCTGAGTGCGGCTGGGGCCGACAGAAAAAACATAAACAAGCAGAATGGAGTACCGTGATTAATGAACAGTCTAGCATGCATCAGCTATGTAGCCAAGTGATCAGTGTCCAGGGGGGCAGCGGTGGATGGGGCAGGGAAGCTGGACTGGCGAGTGTTATCCAGGTTAAAAACAGTTAGCAGTGGCTAACAATGACTAAATAGCTTGTAGCTAGTTAGCTGGTTAGCTTCTGGAGGTTCTTGAGTGTGTTCTAAAAATTTAAAATAATGGCGATTCCATATCACATTGGGTGAGGCAGGTTACCGGAAGGTATAAACAAATTAAAAATCGAAAAGAGAAAGTAAATATGCGTCCAGTGAGTGTTTGGGACGCGACGATTCAGACGGTTAACAGGCCTGTGCTAACAAGCTAACAGTTAGTAGGCCAGGGCTAAACAAGCTAGCAGTTAGCAGGCCGGAATAGCAAGCAAGGAGATAGCAGGGGCTAGAAAGTTAGCCTTTGGGGGACGTCGCGATGGGGTGAATATGTTTATTCCTCTTCATGCGGTGACATCGATAGACCGGTCGTGGGTCCGGATATTGTAGCCCCCAGGAGTATGCTTCGGTGGTAGCACAGGAGCTCTGGCCGGGCTCGCTTCAAGCTAAGTGGGTGGACACGCTAGCCAGGAGTAATCATCCTGGGATTGCGGTTAGCTAGATAGCTAGTTGTGAAGAATCCAGCTGAAAATGTTCCGTTTGCGGTGGGAATCCGGGGATAAAAATAATAGGTCCGTTATGCTCTGGTTAGAGTCGCGTTGTTCGAACTGGCGAGAGCTTTCCGAGCTAAAGGTTAGCTGATGACCGGTTAGCTGAAGACCGCTAGCAATGGTTTGACTGATAGCTGGTAGCTAGCTGGTAGTTAGCTGGCTAGCTTCAGTTGAGGGGTTCTGGATCCAAAGTAGATATAAGTACTTTAGAAGAAAATAGCTACATTGGGTGAGGCGGGTTGCAGGAGAGTATTTAGAAGTTGAGGTTTGACAAAATGTTTTAAAAGACGATATATACAAGGGACACGACTGCGACAAGACGTTCGACTGCTACGCCATCTTGGAAAGTATCTACTGTATCTTGCCTGTGCTGCTCTGTACCATCACTCATACATATATCTTTATGTACATATTCTTTATCCCCTTACACTGTGTATAAGACAGTCGTTTTGGAATTGTTAGTTAGATTACTTGTTGGTTATTACTGCATTGTCGGAACTAGAAGCACAAGCATTTCGCTACACTCGCATTAACATCTGCTAACCATGTGTATGTGACAAATAAAATTTGATTTGATTTATGCATTACTGTGTAATGCAGATCAGGGACCCATGATATAATTCTGTTACTGTAATTCCGTTACCGGATGTAAAGCCACTACTTCACCTAAGGTAGTTCCATAACCAAAAATGATATTTTCAAACTCAAGGTGCCATCCCACAGCTGACACCCAATTTTTTCTGCAGACATCTTTGAATCTTAATTTAGAACAGAGTTTTTGGAAAACGTGGTCACATTAAAAACCTAAGGGAGATTTTACCGTAATTACATTACTAAACTGCACAGTTTGTGCACAACATTTTTTTCAGTGGAAATTGTTAAATGTAGTCCTTGCAAATAGGAAATCTCAATGTTTTTGGCATACATTTAAAAAGGAAAAAAATGACCCTGACCCTGACCTCTATCGCAAAGCACTTCTCTTCTATTCTGTATTGCCTTCTCATCCTTCCTTTCATGGCTGATGAGGAAGAGGAGGACAATGAAGAAACTGTCAGTGTCCTGAGTGATTGATGTTTGAACAATGGCCGACCTCGCCATGCAGGGTCCACTCAGATGGATACAGGAATAATAGAGCGGTGAGTACATTTTTTAAGAGATGCCCATCCAGGGTATTTCTCTGCATAATATTAGCCATGCCTGGGAGGCTTGTAATGGAGTTGTGTTCAACCCCGGCTGCCTGCTGCAACTTTGGGCAGGCCTGGGGAGATGCTATTTGTCATTAGCCCTCACTCACACAGCTAATCCTGGGTCTTTGTTTGATCCGATTGTCTTGTACTCATACACAATGCTAGCCTGTTTGAGATAGGGGGCGGTGTTTTCACGTCCGGATGAAAAGCGTAACCAAAGTAAACTGCTTGCTACTCAGGCCAAGAAGCTAGGATATGCATGTAATTGGTAGATTTTGATAGAAAACACTCTAAAGTTTCTAAAACTGCGTCTGTGACTATAACAGAAGGCGAAACCCCGAGGACAAACCATCCAGGAATTTTTGTTGTTGTTGAGGTAACCATGTTTTCAATTGTTTTCTATGGGAATCTAGATTTCTGAGGCATCTGGTTGCAGTTCCTAGGGCTTCCACTAGATGTCAACAGTCTTTAGAAATTGGTTGATGTTTTTCTTTTGAGTAATGAAAAAGTATGGCTATTCAGAACGAGGGTCGAGTCTAGTGTACTTGTGTTTGGCGCGCATGACCTAGCGCTCGCTCCACTTTCATTTTATCCGATATTGAAAACGGTTTCTTCGTCTTAAATTGTATCGATTTTATATATATATATATATATATATAAAATACCTAATGTTGTGTTAGGAAAGTTGTTTGAAATATTTGGAACAAGATTACAGTTAATTTATTAGATAAAGTGTAGTCATGTTGGATCAAACGTGCAAAATAAATTGACATTTTGGTGATATAACGACGGAATTAATCGAACAAAAGGACCATTTGTGATGTTTATGGGACATATTGGAGTGCCAACAGAAGAAGATATTCAAAGGTAAGGCATGAATTATAAAGTTATTTCTGAGTTTTGTGTCGCGCCTGGCGGGTTGAAATATGATTGTCATGTGTTTGTTTGATGGGGTGCTGTCCTCAGATAATAGCATGGTTTGCTTTCTTGGTAAAGCCTTTTTGAAGTTTGACATGGTGGCTGGATTAACAAGAAATTAAACTTTAATTTGGAGTATTGCACTTGTGATTGTATGAAAGTTAAATATTCCAAATATTTTGGGGGGAATTTCACGCTCTGCAATTTCACTGGATGTTGTCAAAACGTTCCGCTAGCGGAACCCCCAGCTGTAACAGGTTTTTAACCTCTTACGGATAAGGCCAATTGCCAGTGGAAATGCAGAGTGCCAGATTCAAATAAAATGCTAACTTTCATTAAATCACACATGTAAGATACTCAATCAAAGCTACACTCGTTGTGAATCCAGCCAACATGTCAGATTTAAAAATTATTATCTGATAGCCTGCACCCATCTGCACCAGCAGTAAAGAAAGGAGCTAGCGTAGCAGGCGCTACACAAAAAGTTGAAATAAAATATAAAACATGCATTACCTTTGAAGAGCTTCTTTTGTTGGCATTCCAATATGTCCCATAAACATCACAATTGGTTCTTTTGTTCGATTAATTCCATCCATATAAATCAAAAATGTCCATTTATAAAACGCGTTTGATCCAGAAAAAGCCAGCTTACAAAAACACCTCACTACAAAATATGTCAAAAGTTGCCTTAAAACTTTGCCAAAATATTTCGAACTACTTTTGTAATACAACGTTAGGTATTTTTAAATGTTAATAATCGATCAAATTGTCAACAGGGCAATCTGTATTCAAAACAGGAATGAAAACAAACCAGCACTGCTGTCCACGTCTTGCGCAACTCATAATACGGTGCAGTCATCCTGTCCCCTTCACAGAAAAGCATCCCCAAAGAATGATGTTTCCACCTCCATGCTTCATGGTTGAGATGGTGTTCTTGAGGTTGTACTCATCCTTCTTCTTCCTCCAAACACGGCGAGTGGAATTTAGACCAAAAAGCTCTATTTTTGTCTCATCAGACCATATGACCTTCTCCCATTCCTCCTCTGGATCATCCAGATGGTCACTGGCAAACTTCAGACTTGCCTGGACATGCGTTGGCTTGAGCAGGGGAACCCTGTGTGCGCTGCAGGATTTTAATCCATGACGGCATACTGTGTTACTAATGGTTTTCCTTGAGACTGTGGTCCCAGCTCTCTTCAGGTCATTGACCAGGTGCTGCCGTGTAGTTCTGGGCTGATCCCTCACCTTCCTCATGATCATTGATGCCCCACAAGGTGATATCTTGCATGGAGCCCCAGACTGAGGGTGATTGACCGTCATCTTGAACTTCTTCCATTTTCTAATAATTGCGCCAACAGTTGATGCCTTCTCACCAAGCTGCTTGCTTATTGTCCTGTAGCCCATCCCAGCCTTGTGCAGGTCTATCCCTGATGTCCTTACACAGCTCTCTGGTCTTGGCCATTGTGGAGAGGTTGGAGTCTGTTTGATTGAGTGTATGCACAGGTGTCTTTCATACAGGTAACACGTTCAAACAGGTGCAGTTAATACAGGTAATGAGTGGAGAACAGGAGGGCTTCTTAAAGAAAAACTAACTGGACTGTGAGAGCCAGAATTGTTACTGGTTGGTAGGTGATCAAATACTTATGTCATGCAATACAATCCAATTAATTACTTAAACATCACACAATGTGGATTTTTGGTTTAGATTCCATCTCTCACAGTTGAAGTGTACCTATGATAAAAATTACAGACCTCTACATGCTTTGTAAGTAGGAAAACCTGCAAAATCGGTATAGTATCAAATACTTGTTCTCCCCACTGTACATATGAGACGAGTAATGTAGGGTATGTAAACAAAGTGCCTTATTAATATTTTAAAGTGGCTAGAGACACATGTATTACATAAAAATGCAGTAGATAATATAGAGTACAGTATATATATATATATACATATGAGATGAGTAATGTAGGGTATGTGAACATTATATTAAGTAGCATTATTTAAAGTGGCTAGTGATATATTTTACATCAATTTCCATCAAATCCCATTGTTAAAGTGGCTGGAGTTGAGTCAGTGTGTTGGCAGCAGCCACTCAATGTTAGTGGTGGCTGTCTAACAGTCTGATGGCCTTGAGATAGAATCTGTTTTTCAGTCTGTCTGTCCCTGCTTTGATGCACCTGTACTTAATTCTGTGAATAACACTTGTATCTTTTATCAATGTTTATTATGAGTTTTTATTTTTCTGCAAAATTACCGTATGTTTTGGAATCAAAACATTACTGCACGTAAGGCGCCAATGTAAACTAAGATATTTTGATATAAATATGCACATTATCGAACAAAACATACATGTATCGTGTAACATGATGTCCTATGAGTGTCATCTGATGAAAATCATCAAAGGTTAGTGATTCATTTTATCTATATTTCTGCTTTGGCTGTGTGTGTTTTTGTTACTTGACTTTGACCTAACATAATCATATGTGGTGCTTTCGCTGTAAAGCATTTTTGAAATTGGACACGGGTAGATTAACAAGAAGTTTATCTTTCATTTGCTGTATTGGACTTGTTAATGTGTGAAAGTTACATATATTCAAAAAAATATTCTTGAATTTCGCGCACTGCCTTTTCAGTGGAATGGTGTCGAGGGGTTCCGCTAAAGGTTAAAAGTCAAAACAATTATGCAGCAATCCCAGATTGCCCCTTTTAAAAGCATACGCTTGTCAGACTTAGTATACAGATGGTGTAAGGGATTTCTTCTGGCGAAAGAGAGGCGGACCAAAATGCAGCGTGGTGGTTATTCATGTTTTTAATAAAGACGACTATACATGAACAGCCTAAACAAAACAAGAAAAGTGAAAACCTAAACAGTCCTATCTGGTGCAAACACAGAGACAGGAACAATCACCCACAAAACCCAACACAAAACAGGCTACCTAAATATGGTTCCCAATCAGAGACAATGACTAACACCTGCCTCTGAACCATATCAGGCCAAACATAGAAATAGACAAACCAGACACACAACATAGAATGCCCACCCAGCTCACGTCCTGACCAACACTAAAACAAGGAAAACACACACGGACGATGGTCAGAACGTGACAGATGGGAATCATTATAATTAAATTTTTGAACAAAATGGTGTATTTAACTAGCTAAATGTAATTGCCAAAATAAAGAAAACACCAACAAAATCTACCTTAATAAGCAGTGCCACAAGAACAGGTTCAATGTACCTTGACAGAGATTCTACAAGTGTCTGGGAACTCCAGCGAAGGGATGTGACATCATTCTTCCAGAATACAGTGGGGCAAAAAAGTAGTTAGTCAGCCACCAATTGTGCAAGTTCTCCCACTTAAAAAGATGAGAGAGGCCTGTGATTTTCATCAGAGGTACACTTCAACTATGACAGACAAAATGAGAGAAAAAAATCCAGAAAATCACATGGTAGGATTTTTAAAGAATTTGTTTGCAAATTTTGGTGGAAAATAAGTATTTGGTCACCTATAAACAAGCAAGATTTCTGGCTCTCACAGACCTGTAACTTCTTCTTTAAGAGGCTCCTCTGTCCTCCACTCATTATCTGTATTAATGGCACCTGTTTGAACTTGTTATCAGTATTAAAGACACCTGTCCACAACCTCAAACAGTCACACTCCAAACTCCACTATGGCCATGACCAAAGAGCTGTCAAAGGACACCAGATACAAAATTTTAGACTTGCACCAGGCTGGGAAGACTGAATCTGCAATAGGAAAGCAGCTTGGTTTCAAGAAATCAACTGTGGGAGCAATTATTAGGAAATAGAATACATACAAGACCACTGATAATCTCCCTCGATCTGGGGCTCCACGCAAGATCTCACTCATCACAAGAATGTTGAGCAAAAATCCAAGAACCACACGGGGGGACCTATTGAATGACCTGCAGAGAGCTGGGACCAAAGTAACAAAGCCTACCATCAGTAACACACTACGCCGCCAGGGACACAAATCCTGCAGTGCCAGACGTGTCCCCCTGCTTAAGCGAGTACATGTCCAGGCCCGTCTGAAGTTTGCTAGAGAGCATTTGGATGATCCAGAAGAAGATTAAGAGAATTTCATATGTTCAGATGAAACCAAAATATAACTTTTTGGTAAAAACTCAACTCGTCGTGTTTGGAGGACAAAGAATGCTGAGTTGCATCCAAAGAACACCATACCTACTGTGAAGCATGGGGGTGGAAACATCATGCTTTGGGGCTGTTTTTTTTGCAAAGGGACGAGGACCGTGTAAAGGAATGAATGAATGGGGCCGTGAGATTTTGAGTGAAAACCTCCTTCCACCAGCAAGGCCATTGAAGATGAAACGTGGCTGCGTCTTTCAGCATGACAATGATCCCAAACACATCGCCCGGGCAACGAAGGAGTCTCCAGATCTCAACCCCATAGAAAGTCTGTGTTGCCCAGCAACAGCCCCAAAACATCACTGCTCTAGAGGAGATCTGCATGGAGGAATGGGCCAAAATACCAGCAACAGTGTGTGAAAACCTTGTGAAGACTTACAGAAAACGTTTGACCTCTGTCATTGCCAACAAAGGGTATATAACAAAGTATTGAGATAAACTTTTGTTTTTGACCTAATACTTATTTTCCACCATAATTTGCAAATAAATTCATAAAGAATCCTACCATGTGATTTTCTTGATTTTTGTTCTTATTTTGTCTGTCATAGTTGAAGTGTACCAATGATGAAAATTACAGGCCTCTCTCATCTTTTTAAGTGGAGAACTTGCACAATTAGTGGCTGACTAAATACTTTTTTGCCCCACTGTAGATATGCATAGTTTTTTTCTGAATATATGAATTACAAATCAATTGTTTCTAGTCTATTGTCATGGTTACAATGTGTAATCATTGATGTCCCAGGAGCAGGAGTGGTAAACATTGTTAAAGTGTATAATTGTAATACATACATGCAGACATAGCATCATTCAAATAATGGAGTTTGATATGACTGAAAAATAATGTCTCAGAGATTCATACCTGAACCGCACCATTATTTGCCAAGGAAGAGTACATGATCAGTGAATATATTCAATGTTCATGTTACAATGTGGGAATCTCATGCGTGGTAATAACTACAGTACATGTGCACATAGGACTTGCATCATTGGCACATGCAAGTTCTTTTATTCTACTCTATCCATAGGCTTCATTCAAGCCATTCAGACTTGAAGTTGATACAACAACTATGATAGCTGAGGTTTATAGATTGGTATGAAAATTAGTTCAGAACCAACGTTTTAGGGTCCATACACAGATTGGCTACATACTGTAGCTAGCTACACATCCATAGGCATACAGTTATTTTTATCCTCAATACACAATAAGCAAGTAAATAGTTAGTAAATATGTTAATTCAGCTGCATTGCAAGGCAAGCTTACACAATTGTACATTCAATTTGCAGTAAATGCTTTAGCTTGCTTGATTCTTTACATCCACTGTTTCACAATATGACAGCCAGGTTTGCTGGTTTTCTCAGGAGTCCCTAAAACATTAAACATGAATTAAAATGCATTCTCCAAACACTAGCTAGCTGGCTAATGTTAGCTAGTCAGATAACTTACTAAATAGCGATTTCTGACCAAAAAAATATGCACAAACGTTTGTCTCTAGATTAACTAACATAATCCTCTCAATTGTACATTTTTTACTTGACTCGTTATGACATTATAACAACTTACAATTGGTTCAGCCGTAACGTTTTGTCAGCCATCTATGTTGAAGAACGCCACAAGACAAGGGTGGGTTGTGTCAAAATTTGTCATTGGAACCACGCAATTTGATTGGTCATATAAAAATCTTGGGACCCAAATGCATAATGAGTGCTCTATAACACCCCCTTGTGGTGGTCTGGAGAATTGAAGCTGTGATGCTGGGTACCTCTAAGTCCCGCTGTGCAAGCTCGCAATTTTTATAGGAGGAACCATTGTAGATCTTCTGAGATCTCTATTGTTCGAGGCATGGTTTACATCAGGCAATGCTTCTTGTGAATAGCAAACTCACATTTTGTGAGTGTTTTTTCATAGGACAGGGCAGCTCTAACCAACATATACAATCTCGTCTCATTGATTGAACTCCAGGTTAGCTGACTCCTGATTCTAATTAGCTTTGGAAAAGTCATTAGTCATTTATTCAATATAGACAAGAAAAATACAATAATTTGTGTGTTAGTAGTTTAAGCACACTGTGTTTGTCTATTGTTGTGATTTAGAAGAAGATCAGACCAATTTATACAGAAATCCAGGTAATTCCAAAGGGTTCACATACTTTTTCTTGCCACTGTAAATTATGCTTCGGGACATTTTTCAGACAACAGAAGGCTGCGCCCGATGCGCCATCATGAATCATGTATACCTAACACTGACCCCCCTCCCCCCAAAACATTACCAACAAGTTCCGATTGGGCATTTGCAACTCAGGCAAATACTGTAGTAGCGAGGTTCCCTTCTGTCCTCCTCCTTTATTTATTCTGTATCCTCAGACCAAAGTGCTTTCTTCCTTGTGCCACATCACTGGTAGATCAGGAAGGAGAGATAATCAGAGAGAGAGGGTAAGATCAGGAAGGAAGAGGGTCATACAGGTGGAATAGACTAGGTCAATGCTGTCTTCTACTTTGTTTGGATAGCTATTATTTTTCAAACACCCAATTCACCAATTGTTCATATGAGGTTTATATGAAGAACAATTGTATGTCCTTTCAAGGACATTCCCTGTAATTGAGGGAGTATGCCAGTACAGTCTATCTGACAATAGATACTCAATAGGGTATTAAATATACACATTCATCAAATGTAAATATTCAAAATAAAGTACTAGGACATGACAATCCATTTAGAATCGTTCCATCTTATTAGGGTCTTAAATTGTGTCAGAGTGAAGACTACATTTCTTCTTTTCATGATTTGGTGCATTCATTCCCAGGAGGTCGTTGCAGGGCTGTACTTACTGCAAGAAATTGTGCGCTTGGTTTCTATCTGCAATTTTGTCAATATTGAATTATTGACATGTTCCGTTCAATATTCTCTACATATACAGTGCTTACCAAAGTATTCATCCCCCTTGGCGTTTTTCCTACTTTGTTGCATTACAACCTGTAATTTAACTTCTTGATGCACCCATCCCATTAGCGGGGATCGTTTTCGTCAACACCCGCTGAATTGCAGCGCGCCAAATTCAAATTAAATTACAAAAAATATAACATTTTCATGAAATCACAAGTGCAATATAGCAAAACACAGCTTGTTAACTTCTTACTGTATAGGGGACGCTAGCGTCCCACTTGGGCAAAAGCCAGGGAAAATGCAGCGCGGCAAATAAATAAAAAATTATATAAAAATCAAACTTTCATTAAATCACACATGTAAGATACTCAATTAAAGCTACACTAGTTGTGAATCCAGCCAACATGTCCGATTTTAAAAAGGCTTTTCGGCGAAAGCATAAGAAGCTATTATCTGATGATAACACAACATTAAACACAGAGGGTAGCATATTTCAACCCTGCAGGCGCTACATAAAACGCAGAAATAAAATATAAAACATGCTTTACCTTTAACAAGCTTCTTTTGTTGGCACTCCAATATAAACATCACAATTGGTCCTTTTGTTCGATTAATTCTGTCCATATATATCCAAAATGTCAATTTATTTGGCCTGTTTGATCCATAAAAAAACAGCTTCCAAAATGCACAACGTCACTACAAAATATTTCAAAAGTTGCCTATTAACTTTGCCAAAATATTTTAAACTACTTTTGTAAAACCACTTTTGGTATTTTCTATCTGTTTTCAATAGAGGACGAGTGGAAACTAACGTTACTTTTCAAGTCTAATGCAACTCTCAACAGTGTTACCCATTTCCTAGATGGCCGGACTTCTTCATTGCACAAAGGAATAGCCTCAACCAAATTACAAAGACTGGTGACATCCAGTGGAAATGGTAGGAACTGAAAACAAGTTCCTAAGAAAGATCGTTTGACAATGAGAACCCAATGAACAGACAGAGAACTAAAAAAACATATCTGAACGGTTAGTCCTCGGGGTTTTGTCTGCTACATAAGTTCTGTTATACTCACAGACATGATTCAAACAGTTTTAGAAACTTCAGAGTGTTTTCTATCCAAATCTACTAATACTATGCATATCTTATATTCCTGGCATGAGTAGCAGGAAGTTGAAATTGGGCATGCTATTTATCCAAAAGTGAAAATGCTGCCCCCTATACCTTAAGAAGTTAAACTAGTTAAAAACATGTTAATCCACCTGGCGTGTCAGATTTCAATACAGCTTTTCGGCAGAAGCATAACAAGCATTTATGTAAGAACATCTCTCTCAGTAGAAAAAATATTTCAAACACCTAGCAGCCAAGTAGATTGGTCACGAAATTCAAAAAGCAATAGATTAAATCACTTACCTTTGATGATGATCTTTGGTCATGATCTTCGGATGTTTGCACTCACGAGACTCCCAGTTACACAATAAATGTTCCTTTTGTTCCATAAAGATTATTTTTATATCCACAGGCTCGAGCAGTCACGGCATCGCAGGAAAAACATCACTTCCTGGTTTGATCTTCCTCTGGTTTTCGCCTGTAATATCAGTTCTGTTATACTCACAGACAACATTTTGACAGTTTTGGAAACTTTAGATTGTTTTCTATCCTAATCTTACAATTATATGTATATTCTAGTTTCTGGGGGTGAGAAATAGGCCATTTCAAATGGGTATGTTTTTTAGCCAATAACGGAAATCTTGCCCCCTACACTCATGAAGTTAAATAGATATTTATTGTATTTCATGTAATGGACATACACAAAATAGTCCAAATTGGTGAAGTGAAATGATAATAAATAACTTGTTTCAAAAAATTCTAAAACATAAAAAACGGAAAAGTGGTGGTGCGGAAAAGTGACCCGTTTGCTATGAAGCTCTTCAATAAGAGCTGGTGCAACCAATTACCTTCAGGAGTCACATAGTTAGTTAAATATAGTACAGATCAGGGTTGGTTGATAGAAAAATATCAGAAACTTTCAACATCCCACAGAGCACGATTAAATCCATTATTAAAAAATGGAAAGAATATGGAACCAAAACAAACCTGCCAAGAGAGGACCACCCACCAAAACTAACAGACCAGACAAGGAGGGAATTAATCTTAGAGGCAACAAAGAGATGAAAGATAACCCTGAAGGATCTGCAAAGCTCCACAGTGGAGTGTCTGTCCATAGGACCACTTTAAGCCGTACATTCCACAGAGCTGGGCTTTACGGAAGAGTGTCCAGAAAAAGCCATTGCTTAAAGAAAGAAATAAGCAAACACATTTGGTGCTCACCAAAAAAGAATGTGGGAGACTCCCCAAACATATGGAAGAAGGTACTCTGGTCAGATGAGACTAAAATGAAGCTTTTTTGGCCACCAAGGAAAATGCTATGTCTAGCACAAACCCAACACCTCTCATCCCCCTGAGAAACCATCCCCAAGGTGAACCATGGTGGCGGCAGCATCATGCTGTGGAGGGACTGGGAAACTGGTCAGAAATGAAGGAATGGTACAGGGAAATACAGGGAAATTATTGAGAGAAACCTGTTTTAGTCTTCCAGAGATTTGAGACTGGGATGGAGGTTCACCTTCCAAGCAGGACAATGGCCCTAAAGCAACACTCATATTTCTTTTTCTGTCTAATTTCTTGTTTGTTTCACAATTAAACATATTTTGCATCTTCAAAATACACAGAGATGCTTGTTCTAGGTACCAAGAAACAAAGAGATCTTCCGTTGAATCTGACAATTAATCTTAATGGTTGTACAGTCGTCTCAAATAAAACTGTGAAGGACCTCGGCGTTACCCTGGACCCTGATCTCTCTTTTGAAGATCATATCAAAACTGTTTCAAGGACAGATTTTTTACATCTACATAACATTGCAAAAATCTGAAACTTTCTCTCCAAAAATGATGCAGAAAAATTAATCCATGCTTTTGTCACTTCTAGGTTAGACTACTGCAATGCTCTACTTTCCGGCTACCCGGATAAAGCACTAAATAAACTTCAGTTTGTGCTAAATACGTCTGCTAGAATCCTGACTAGAACCAAAATGTGATCATATTACTCCAATGCTAGCCTCCCTAAACTGGCTTCCTGTCAAGACAGGGGCTGATTTCAAGGTTTTACTGCAAACCTACAAAGCATTACATGGGCTTGCTCCTACCTATCTCTCTGATTTGGTCCTGCCGTACATACCTACACGTACGCTACGGTCACAAGACGCAGGCCTCCTAATTGTCCCTAGAATTTCTAAGCAAACAGCTGGAGGCAGGGCTTTCTCCTATAGAGCTCAATTTTTATGGAATGGTCTGCCTACCCATGTGAGAGACGCAAACTCAATCTCAACCTTTAAGTCTATACTGACGACTCATCTCTTCAGTGGGTCATATGATTGAGTGTAGTCTGGCCCAGGAGTGTGAAGGTGAACGGAAAGGCTCTGGAGCAACTAACCGCCCTTGCTGTCTCTGCCTGGCCAGTTCCCCTCTTTCCACTGGGATTCTCTGCCTCTAACCCTATTACAGGGGCTGAGTCACTGGCTTACTGGTGCTCTTTCATACCGTCCCTAGGAGGGGTGCGTCACTTGAGTGGGTTGAGTCACTGATGTGATCTTCCTGTCTGGGTTGGCGCCCCCACTTGGGTTGTGCCGTGGCGGAGATCTTTGTGGGCTATACTCGGCCTTGTCTCAGGATGGTAAGTTGGTGGTTGAAGATATCCCTCTAGTGGTGTGGGAGCTGTGCTTTGGCAAAGTGGGTGGGGTTATATCCTTCCTGTTTGGCCCTGTCCGGGAGTGTCATCGGATGGGGCCACAGTGTCTCCTGACCCCTCCTGTCTCCTCCTGTCTCAGCCTCCAGTATTTATGCTGCAGTAGTTTATGTGTCGGGGGCTAGGGTCAGTTTGTTATATCTGGAGTACTTCTCCGGTCCTATCCGGTGACCTGTGTGAATTTAAGTATGCTCTCTATAATTCTCTCTTTCTTTCTCTCTCTCTCGGAGGACCTGAGCCCTAGGACTATGCCTCAGGACTACCGGGCATGATGACTCCTTGCTTTCCCCAGTCCAACTGGCCGTGCTGCTGCTCCAGTTTCAACTGTTCTGCCTGTGATTATTATTATTTGACCATGCTGGTCATCTATGAACATTTGAAAATCTTGGCCATGTTCTGTTATAATCTCCACCCGGCACAGCCAGAAGAGGACTGCCACCCCACATAGCCTGGTTCCTCTCTAGGTTTCTTCCTAGGTTTTTGCCTTTCTAGGGAGTTTTTCCTAGCCACCGTGCTTCTACACCTGCATTGCTTGCTGTTTGGGGTTTTAGGCTGGGTTTCTGTAAAGCACTTTGAGATATCAGCTGATGTACGAAGGGCTATATAAATACATTTGATGTGATTTTATCTTCAAAGTGGTTGGCATGTTGTGTAAATCAAATGATACAACCCCCCCAAACAATCGATTTTAATTCCAGGTTGTAAAGGCAACAAAATAGGAAAAATGCCAAGTGGTGTGAATACTTTCGAAAGCCCATGTATAGTACTCTAAATAGCCAATTGCATTCTGTTCAAAGAATACTAAATAAAAATTGCTGACACCATTCAATCCAATGACGGTTCGGAACATTAGAACCAATAATCTCAGAATCTATGCAGATAGAAGGCTTGGGATAATAAGATTCAAAGTAATGCGTCTTGACAAACATTTAGCCCCACAATTTAATTGCAAAATAACAATGATAATGCATGCAACCATTTCATGGGGAATAGAATAGAGGGGAAACAAAGTGTACAATAGAGTTGTGGTGAGAGTGGAGCATTAACTGTACAGTACATGATGGGGGAGGTAAAGTGGATCTATTTTTCAACCACCACTGACAGACCTAGCCTTTTTCCAGGTAGGAGGGGAAAAAGCACTTAGATCATCATTAGAGCACAATATACCAAACTCACGGCTCTAATGGGCACCGTCATTCTCTGTGCGCATGCAGCAAGTTTACCTACGGTTGAGCAATTGTGCTAACGTCTTACTAGAATGCATGATTTTTTTATATATGTTTTCTCAAGGTGCACTTGTCACAAGAAAGTGAAGAGAAAATAGGGAATCAAATTGAAGGAGCGAGATGCCATCAGAGGGAAGAGAGAGTGTTCATTAATGGAGGCCGGTTCCAAAGTATTTTCCGAGAAGCAAGTCGGAATGGACACTTTCAGGCTAAAGTAGTTTGTTCTTATATATAGAGAGAGATAGAGAGATTTTGAAATGGTGACAAGTGTCTTTATTTATGCCTGAGACACACTTATACAACACTCCACCTTGTCAAAATAAGAAACATAAACCTCGCGACACAACCCGGCAGGACTCAAATGAAAAACATGCCTCTTCACACTGTAATCCAGGGGTTCCCAAACTTCTTTAGCACACAACCCCATTTTGATATTTGAATATTCTCACCATCCCATTTTAAAGAAAGTATGTAATTAATAGCCAATGTTTACTTTTTTTATTTGGGCTATGGCAGTCAATTTAAAATGATTCAGACGGTACTTCTGATTTTCATCTCAACTTCACCATCATATATTTTAATATGAGGCTACGACAGTCAATTGCAAATTAGTCTGACAATGTATCTTATCTCATCACCACTAATGAGATGGGTGTGCTTGATACATGTTGGGTTTGGTGCTTCTGAAAGTCAGGGGGCGTGGTCAACAGTGCTGACACATCCAACCTGGATCAATATTTGTTTTTAATGCACACAAGAGCACTGAATCCAGCTTTACAGAGATATGAACTTTTATGGTGCTTTGAAGACCACTGAGAACTCGGGAAAAATAAGAGGTAAAATCATGACTTCAGTGATCTTCAGGTTGGAAAGTTGGAGCTCTAGAACAAGGCCTGAGTTCACAAGTAGGAATTCTGAGTTAGATGACCGTTCAAAAATATTTTTACCAGATGGAACTAAGTTTTTTCAGAGTTCCCTGTTGTCTGAACACACTGAAGTCTGAGCTTTTTGAGTTCTCAGTTATGAGTTCCCAGTTGTTTTGAATGTGGCATTAATGCTCAAAGGGAGATGGACGGGTATTCCCTTTGATTCAGGAACAAAAAATCCGTAGTGACCCGTGAATGCATTCGGTCACAACAACTTGATCAGTGCTCGTCCAAGCATTGGAGGTGAGCAGTCATCACTCGTGTGTGACACTTCTAAAAGTGTTATTTCACAAGGGTATTGATGTGAGTTTCTGTGCCTCTGCCTCCCCACATATTGTTTTCACCATGTCAATTGCGGCCCGGCAATATCAAAGTCTCTGCAAAAGTGTGCGGTTTCATAGGGTAGCGGGCCTTGCCATTCACTGTGGGAATGATTCAAGTGCAAAGGTCAGGTGCTGTATTCTCCCATGATCTAAGGGCGCTCTCTGGTTGAATTGTTTCTTTTAGATTTGAAATATGTATTTCGATTTTGAAGGTGAACCACATTACAAGGATTTGGAGATACAAAGATGATATAATATTATATATATTGTTTTAAATATCAAGGATTTTTAAAATTCTCGCGCAAACCCATATCAGGCATCCCCACATGGGATCGCAACCCCTAATTTGGGAACCGCTGCACTGCCCTCTGTAGCGCTTTGGGTCCGGATGCCAAGCAGTTGCCATACCAAGCGGCAATGCAGAGAGTCAAGATGCTCTCAATGGTGCAGCTGTATAACTTTCTGAGGATCTGAGGGCCCATGACATCTTTTCAGACTCCTGAGGGGTAAGAGGCATTGTCGTGCCCTCTTCACGACTGTGTCAGTGTGTGTGGACCATGATAGATCCTTAGTGATGTGGACACTGAGGAACTTGAAGCTCTCAACGCGCTCCACTACAGCTCGGTCAATGTGAATGGGGGTGTGCTCGGCCCTCCATTTGCTGTAGTCCACAATCAGTTACTTTGTCTTGCTGACACTGTTATCCTGGCACCACACTTCCAGGTCTCTGACCTCTTCACTATAGGCTGTCGTCAATAATCAGGCCAACCACTGTCGAGTCGTCAGCAAACTTAATGATGATGTTGGAGTCGTGGGTGAACAGGGACAACAGGAGGGGACTAAGCACACACCCGTGATGGGCCCCTTTGTTGGGGTCAGAGAGGCGGGTGTGTTGTTGCCTACCCTCACCACCTGGGGGCGGTCCGTAAAGAAGTCCAGGATCCATGTTCAGAGGAAGGTTTTCATTCCCAGGGTCCTTAGCTTAGTGATGATCTTCGAGGGCACTATGGTGTTGAACGCTGAGCTATAGTCAAGGAACAGCATTCTCACATAGGTATTAATTTTGTCCAGGTGGGAAGGGCAGTGTTGAGTGCAATAGAGGTTGCGTCATCTGTGGATCTGTTGGGGGTGAATTTGAATGGTTCCAGGTTGTCTGGGATGATGTCAGCCATGTTTTTCAAAGCATTTCATTACTACAGATGTTAGAGCTATGAGGCGATAGTCATTGAGACAGGTTACCATTGCGTTCTTGGCCACAGGGTCTATGGGGGTCTGCTTGAAACATGTAGGTATTACAGACTGGGTCAGGGAGAGGTTTAAAATATCAGTGGAGACAAATTAACCTGTTCAACCTATGGGGGCGCTATGTCATTATTGGATAAAAAGACGTGCCCGTTTTAAGCACAATATTTTGTCACGAAAAGATGCTCGACTATGCATGGAATTGACAGCCTTGGAAAGACAAAACTCTGACGTCTCCAAAACTGCAAAGATATTATCTGTGAGTGCCCCAGAACTAATGCAACAGGCGAAACCAAGATGAAGTTTCATACAGGAAATGTATGTATGTCTCCTTATATGGCTGTGAATGCGCCAGGAATGAGCCTGCGGTTTCTGTCTATTCCCCGAGGTGTCTGCAGCATTGTGACGTGTTTGTAGGCATATCATTGGAAGATTGACCATAAGAGACTACATTTACCTGGTGTCCCGCCCGGTGTCCTGTGTGCGTAATCTGTAGGTCCATGCACGTTCCATTTCTTCAGAAGAGAAAGTAAACTGCCACGATGGATTTTATCGTCGATAGATATGTGAAAAACTCCTTGAGGATTGATTCTAAACATCGGTTTGCCATGTTTCTGTCGATATTATGGAGTTAATTTGGAAAAAAGTTCGCGTTTTAATGACTTAATATATATATTTTTTTTCCCTCCCCAAATGTGATGAACAAAACGGAGCGATTAGTCGACACAAATAATATTTTTTGTAAAAACGGAACATTTGCTATCTAACAGAGTCTCCTCATTGAAAACATCTGAAGTTCTTCAAAGGTAAATGATTTTATTTGAATTATTTTCTGGTTTTTGTGGGAAATATTGCATGGTGAAAGAGAAGCATAATACGATGCTAGGCTATCAATACTGTTACACAAATGCTTGTTTAGCTATGGTTCAAAAGCATATTTTGAAAATCTGAGATGACAGTGTTGTTAACAAAAGGCTAAGCTTGAGAGCAAATAGATTCATTTCATTTCATTTGCGATTTTCATGAATAGTTAACGTTGTGTTATGCTAATGAGCTTGCGGATAGATTTACACAATCCTGGATACAGGTTTTTTTTTCGTAGCTAAACGTGACGCAGAAAACGGAGCGATTTGTCCTAAACACATAATCTTTCAGGAAAAACTGAACATTTGCTATCTGAGAGTCTCCTCATTGAAAACATCTGAAGTTCTTCAAAGGTAAATTATTTTATTTGAATGCTTTTCTGGTTTCTGTGAAAATGTTGCGTGCCATCAATACTGTTACACAAATGCTTGTTTTGCAATGGTTGAGAAGCATATTTTGAAAATCTGAGATCACAGTGTTGTTAACAAAAGGCTAAGATTGAGAGCAAATAGATTAATTTCATTTCATTTGCGATTTTCATGAATAGTTAACGTTGCGTTATGGTAATGAGCTTGAGGCTGTATTCACGATCCCGGATCCGGGATGGCTCGACGCAAGATTAAGGAATTTACAGTGGGGCAAAAAAGTATTTAGTCAGCCACCATTTGTGCAAGTTCTCCCACTTAAAAAGATGAGAGAGGCCTGTAATTTTCAACTATGACAGATAAAATGAGAAAAGAAATCCAGAAAATCACATTGTAGAATTTTTTATGAATTTATTTGCAAATTATGGTGGAAAATAAGTATTAGGTCAATAACAAAAGTTTATCTCAATACTTTGTTATATACCCTTTGTTGGCAATAACAGCGGTCAAACATTTTCTGTAAGTCTTTACAAGGTTTTCACACACTGTTGCTGGTATTTTGGCCCATTCCTCCATGCAGATCTCCTCTAGAGCAGTGATGTTTTGGGGCTGTTGCTGGGCAACACAGACTTTCAACTCCCTCCAAAGATTTTCTATGGGGTTGAGATCTGGAGACTGGCTAGGCCACTCCAGGACCTTGAAATGCTTCTTACGAAGCCACTCCTTCGTTGCCCGGGCGGTGTGTTTGGGATCATTGTCATGCGGAAAGACACAGCCACGTTTTATCTTCAATGGCCTTGATGGTGGAAGGAGGTTTTCACTCAAAATCTCACGGCCCCATTCATTCATTCCTTTACACGGTCCTCGTCCCTTTGCAAAAAAACAGCCCCAAAGCATGATGTTTCACCCCCATGCTTCACAGTAGGTATGGTGTTCTTTGGATGCAACTCAGCATTCTTTGTCCTCCAAACACGACGAGTTGAGTTTTTACAAAAAATATATATTTTGGTTTCATCTGAACATATGAAATTCTCTTAATCTTCTTCTGGATCAATCAAATGCTCTCTAGCAAACTTCAGACGGGCCTGGACATGTACTGGCTTAAGCAGGGGGACATGTCTGGCACTGCAGGATTTGAGTCCCTGGCGGCGTAGTGTGTTACTGATGGTAGGCTTTGTTACTTTGGTCCCAGCTCTCTGCAGGTCATTCACTAGGTCCCCCCGTGTGGTTCTGGGATTTTTGCTCACCGTTCGTGTGATCATTTTGGCCCCACGGTGTGAGATCTTGCGTGGGAGCCCCAGATCGAGGGAGGTTATCAGTGGTCTTGTATGTCTTCCATTTCCTAATAATTGCTCCCACAGTTGATTTCTTCAAACCAAGCTGCTTACCTATTGCAGATTCAGTCTTCCCATTCTGGTGCAGGTCTACAATTTAGTTTCTGGTGTCCTTTGACAGCTATTTGGTCTTGGCCATAGTGGAATTTGGAGTGTGACTGTTTGATGTTGTGGATAGTTGTCTTTTATACTGATAACAAGTTCAAACAGAACAGGTGCCATTAATACAGGTAATGAGTGGAGGACAGAGGAGCCTGTTAAAGAAGACGTTACAGGTCTGTGAGAGCCAGAAATCTTGCTTGTTTGTAGGTGACCAAATACTTATTTTCCACCATAATTTGCAAATAAATTCATAAAAAATCCCACAATGTGATTTTCTGGATTTGTTTTCTCATTTTGTCTGTCATAGTTGAAGGGTACCTATGATGAAATTTACAGGCCTCTCATCTTTTTAAGTGGTAGAACTTGCATAATTGGTGGCTGACTAAATACTTTTTTGCCCCACTGTATTTTGGAAGAATGATATCACATCCCTTCGCTTGAGTTCCAGACACTTGTAGAATCTCCATCGAGGTACATTGAAGCTGTTCTTGTGGCTCAACTCCTTATTAAGGTACATTTTGTTGGTGTTTTCTTTATTTTGGCAGTTACATTTATCTAGTTAAATACATTATTTTGTTCAATAATTTATTTATAATGAGTCCCATCTGTATACTAAGTCTGACAAGCAAATGCTTTTAAAAGGGGCAATCTGGGATTGCTGCATAATTGTTTTGACTTTTAACCTTTAGTGGAACCCCTCGACACCATTTCGCTGAAAAGGCAAGCGCGTGAAATTCAATATTATTTTTTAGAAATATGTCACTTTCAGACATTAACAAGTCAAATACAGCAAATGTAAGATAAACATCTTGTTAATCTACCCATCGTGTCCAAATTCAAAAATGTTTTACAGCGAAAGCACCACATATGATTACGTTAGGTCATAGTCAAGTCACAAAAACACACACAGCCATTTTTCCAGCCAAAGATAGGAGTCACAAAAAGCAGAAATATAGATAAAATTCATCAGTAAACTTTGATGATTTTCATCAGATGACAGTAATAGGACATCATGTTACACAGTACATATATGTTTTGTTCAATAATTTACATCCAAAAATATCAGTTTACATTGACGCCTTACGTGCAGTAATGTTTTGATTCCAAAACATCCGGTGAGTTTGCAGAAAAACTCATAATAAACATTGATAAAAGATACAATTGTTATTCACAGAATTAAGTACAGGTGCATCAAAGCAGGGACAGAGAGACTGAAAAACAGCTTCTATCTCAAGGCCATCAGACTGTTAAACAGCCACCACTAACATTGAGTGGCTGCTGCCAACATACTGACTCAACTCCAGCCACTTTAATATTAGGATTTGATGGAAATTGATGTAAAATATATCACTAGCCACTTTAAACAATGCTACTTAATATAATGTTCACATACCCTACATTACTCATCTCATATGTATATGTATATACTGTACTTTATATCATCTACTGCATCTTTATGTAATACATGTATCACTAGCCACTTTCTTTAAATACCCTACATTACTCGTCTCATATGTACAGTGGGGAGAACAAGTATTTGATACACTGTCGATTTTGCAGGTTTTCCTACTTACAAAGCATGTAGAGGTCTGTAATTTTTTATCATAGGTACACTTCAAAATCCAGAAAATCACATTGTATGATTTTTAAGTAATTAATTTGCATTTTATTGCATGACATAAGTATTTGATCACCTACCAACCAGTAAGAATTCCGGCTCTCACAGACCTGTTAGTTTTTCTTTAAGAAGCCCTCCTGTTCTCCACTCATTAACTGTACCTGTTTGAACTCATTACCTGTATAAAAGACACCTGTCCACACACTCAATCAAACAGACTCCAACCTCTCCACAATGGCCAAGACCAGAGAGCTGTGTAAAGACATCAGGGATAAAATTGTAGACCTGCACAAGGCTGGGATGGGATACAGGACAATAGGCAAGCAGCTTGGTGAGAAGGCAACAACTGTGCCGTAATTATTAGAAAATGGAAGAAGTTCAATCACCCTCGGTCTGGGGCTCCATGCAAGATCTCACCTCGTGGGGCATCAATGATCATGAGGAAGGTGTGGGATCAGCCCAGAACTACACGGCAGGACCTGGTCAATGACCTGAAGAGAGCTGGGACCACAGTCTCAAAGAAAACCATTAGTAACACACTATGCCGTCAAGGATTAAAATCCTGCAGCGTACGCAAGGTCCCCCTGCTCAAGCCAACGCATGTCCAGGCCCGTCTGAAGTTTGCCAATGACCATCTGGATGATCCAGAGGAGGAATGGGAGAAGGTCATCTGGTCTGATGAGACAAAAATAGAGCTTTTTGGTCTATATTCCACTCGCCGTGTTTGGAGGAAAAGAAGGATGAGTACAACCTCAAGAACACCATCCCAACCGTGAAGCATGGAGGTGGAAACATCATTATTTGGGGATGCTTTTCTGTAAAGGGGACAGGACAACTGCACCGTATTGAGGGGAGGATGGATAGGGCCATGTATTGCGAAATCTTGACCAACAACCTCCTTCCCTCAGTAAGAGCATTGAAGATGGGTTGTTGCTGGGTCTTCCAGCATGACAACGACCCGAAACACACAGCCAGGGCAACTAAGGAGTGGCTCCGTAAGAAGCATCTCAAGGTCTTGGAGTGGCCTAGTCAGTCTCCAGACCTGAACCCAATAGAAAATCTTTGGAGGGAGCTGAAAGTACGTATTGCCCAGCGACAGCCCCGAAACCCGAAGGATCTGGAGGTCTGTATGGAGGAGTGGGCCAAAATCCCTGCTGCAGTGTGTGCAAACCTGGTCAAGAACTATAGGAAACGTATGATCTCTGTAATTCCAAACTAAGGTTTCTGTACCAAATATTAAGTACTGCTTTTCTTGTGTATCAAATACTTGTCATGCAATAAAATGCAAATTAATTACTTAAAAATAATACAATGTGATTTTCTGGATTTGTGTTTTAGATTCCTTCTCTCACAGTTGAAGTGCACCTATGATAAGAATTGCAGACCTCTACATGCTTTGAAAGTAGGAAACCTGCAAAATCGGCAGTGTATCAAATACTTGTTCTCCCCACTGTATATACTGTACTCGATACCATCTACTGCATCTTGCCTATGCCGTTCTGTACCATCACTCATTCATATATCTTTATGTACATATTCTTGATCCCTTTACACTTGTGTGTATAAGGTAGTAGTTTTGGAATTGTTAGGTTAGATTACTCGTTGGTTACTACTGCATTGTCGGAACTAGAAGCACAAGCATTTCGCTACACTCGCATTAACATCTGCTAATCATGTGTATGTGACAAATACATTTGATTTGAGCTTGGAGGGTAGTGTTTCAATAGTATTTTATTTGTGATGGATTCTCAAACATTACGCCCATGCATCATTGTTATGTATCACTATTATTAGTAAGATGCAATACTCTTCAACCAAGAACAAAAAAGATGGAGTGTTAAAACGGGCAAGGTGTACAATATTCCCCAAAATTTCGATTTTGAGGTTTTTGAGAAGATGAAGGTACAAGTTTACACTACTGGAACACCTTTTAGACACTCTGTTACACCCACTGTCTCTCTCTATCTCTCCAAGCACTATCCTTGACTTGTATTTGTGGCTCCGTCTGTCCATCCTCCTTCTCTCCTCACCTCAAGGCATCCTTCTATCCTCCCACACTCTCTGCATTCATCTCACCTTCTAAGGCCCTTAAGACCACTTGAGCACCTTGTGTTCGAGCTACAAAGACTCTCAACTACAAAGTGGTGGAGGAGAGAGAAGTGGAAAGGTCTCGAGATCGCCTTGCACTTTGAGTGATTAACCCTTTCATTATCACACACACACACACATGCGCTGTACCTGCACCGTATCTGATCCATCAAGCTCCTTTGACACAGAACAAGTAGAATCAAATCTCATAAAACATTCTGTATTTTTTCAGTGGAGCTTTAATAATCCCCAAGTGATCAGTAGTTAAATTGTTCATTATTCTATTGTTCCATTTGATAAACTCTGTAATACAATAGAGGATAAATCATAGGGGGAAAAAAATCAGGCTACTTGAAATGCCTTTATCTTGAAAGGCTTTTGATAAATGTTGGAAACATCTGACAACATGTTTGTCCCTGGTGATGTCTGATATCCATTTATCATGTTAGATCTGATGTGTCTTCACTGTACAGTACCATTCAGTTAGACTGAGTTTGTCACAAGTTATCTGAGAATATGTATCAGGTATCACACTCATTTCCCAAAGAGAGCAACAGAAAATTGCATCTGTTTCTGATAACCAAAATACTCGAAACAGACAGTAATTAAGTGTCCATCCATCGTTTTTATGCAAGTAAAAAAAAGTTTTTAAAAATCACGACAGCTGTTGATGGCAAGATTTCGGTGTAATTTTATAAATGCAGACAGATCATTTGTTCGGTCGACATGGTGTGATCTTTTTTGTCTAAAAATAATTAGGAGTGAAATGGCGGTGGAAACGCCTTTGTGAGCAAATATTATTAGAACCATCATATCGAAGTAAATTTGGAGACACTCGATGATATGGTATGTGGTCCTCCCACCACGACTCAGGAAACCATGCAGTTTATTAGGCTACAGATTAAATAAATGATGATGAATTTCACAGGGTGGTGAAAGTGCACAGTGAAGAGCTTGATTTTGCTTTCCAATAAGTGTCTTATTCTGGTTACATGATGATTGATGGTTGACTGCCATTTGACAAATAAAAATATTCTCGCTCTTTACAATAATAATCTCATCATGTAGATAGCCAACCCGCACAGCCTGCCCGCTCTGTATCAGGAGCTTGTTGGCTAGATCACAGGTGCCAAGACCAGATTAGGCACATTTGCTATTTAACGCAACAGTTTTTGTGGCAAAACTATAGGTAGATTTGAAAATGCAATCCAAACACATAGAATTTTTGATTCTTTGTGAAAAAGTATATTTTGTGTGCACTACATCATTGCGCGCTGATTTTCATTTACCAAAGTCTGTTTGGTGGAAACACCACTGGTCGATGTATTTTCTTTATGCAGATTTTTGAATATTCACATGAAATTCTGTCGCCAATTGGATTGAAAGTATCTAGTGTAGACAATATTTTAACCACTTAGTGACTAACGCAGAACCCAAACCAGCTGCGCATGTGCGCAATCTTGCGACATCTTGCATAAATGTATTTTGTCCTACCACACCAAACATGATCACGACACGCAGGTTAAAATATCAAACAAACTCTTAACCAATTACATTCATTTGGGGACAGGTCAAAAAGCATTAAACATTTATGGCAATTTAGCTAGATAGCTAGCTAATTTGTCCTATTTAGCTAGCTTGCTGTTGTTAGCTAATTTGTCCTGGGATATAAACATTGAGTTGTTATTTTACCGGAAATGCCCAAGGTCCTACTCATAAAACGGTCAACCGAATCATTTATAGTCATCTCTCCTAGTTCTAGACTTTTTCTTCTCTTGACTTTATTGGCAAATTTTCATAAAATAGTTGCATTACCGCCACTTACCTCGTTCGACTTTCAGTATCCCACGTGGGTTTAAACAATGAGAAGATGGCACGTGGGTACCTGCTTCTTTAAATCAATGAGGAGATGGGAGAGGCAGGACTTGCAGCGCGATCTGGGTCACAAATAGAACTTACTTCTATTTTAGCCCTTGGCAACGCACATGCTCGTTGGCGTGCGCGAGCAGTGAGGGTGCAATGATTGAATAATATACATTTCGAAATTTACCCATAAATCTACAAAATAAGTGGAAATTCAGTCAATGACATGCAGTTTGATCAATAACCACTAGGTTAAAACTAGACTGTCCAGGGCAAAAGGAGGACTTCGACAATATGTAATTAACCATATTTAATATGTTATTATATTTTTGTCTCTGTTCATACAGTGTATTTCCTAGTCTCTCACTCTATGATTAAAGTTGCAGACTAAGTTGTGTAGCAGTTAGCCCCTGAAAGAGATGTGTTTGAATGCTCTCTCTCCACATTTTCTAAACACTGTGCATCGGAGGTCTATTTACCTTACAGTTATTAAGGTGATGTAGCCAACATTGCGGTCCCAGTAACTGCTCCAGTGGAACGCAGGGAACATGAGCAGGCATTGCAGACATACGCACACACATGCCTGCGCACATCCATGCACACGTACGCATGCACACACATACTGTACATACAGTGGGGCAAAAAAGTATTTAGTCAGCCACCAATTATGCAAGTTCTCCCACTTAAAAAGATGAGAGAGGCCTGTAATTTTCATCATAGGTACACTTCAACTATGACAGACAAAATGAGAATGTGATTGTGATGTGATTTTCTGGATTTTTTTTCTCATTTTGTCTGATATAGCTGAAGTGTACCTATGATGAAAATTACTGGCCTCTCTCATCTTTTTAAGTGGGAGAACTTGCATAATTGGTGGCTGACTAAATACTTTTTTGCCCCACTGTACATCCAGACCGGTTGCGCTATAGCCAACCTCAAAACATCACATCCCCCACAGCCCAGCACTGGACTGGGTAAAGACATATCAGAAAGCAGACAAAGAAAACATCAACCTGGAACAACAAATAAAAACAAACACACTACATATTGAAGTCACAGGGCACTAGCTATTAGCGTTAAACTTTTAACCACGAATTGGCACGAACTTGCAGAGACTTGTAATGCCCCGTATTGTAACTCCAAAGGACCGGCAAATTAAGAGGGCACAGATAACTCTGTGCTCATATAGCGTGGTGTCCAGTCTGCTAATGATCACACAAGGAACTAACACCATTGAAGAGAAAATGTGTGTGTGTGTGTGTGTGTGTGTGTGTCATTTTCACCCCAGTCTCTGCCAGTCGGTTTGTCATTAGCGCTATAGTTTTGTCTTCTAGACCGCTCACTGTCGTTAATTCAAGACCCTTTACTCAGTGGAGAGGTTATTATACCTAACAAATTATAAATGCAACATGCAACAATTTCAAAGATTTTACTGAGTAACAGTTCATATAAGGAAATCAGTGTAATGAAATGAATTAATTCGGCCCTAATCTATGGATTTTACGACTGGAAATGTGGGTCACAGATACCTTAAAAAATGGTAGGAGTGTGGAAAACCAGTAAGTATCTGGTGTGACCTCCATTTGCCTCATGCAGCAAAACACATCTCCTTTGCATAGAGTTGATCTGGCTGTTGATTGTGGCCTGTGGAATGTTGTCCAAATTCTCTTCAATGGCTCCACAAAGTTGCTGGATATTGGGAAAAAAAAGGGAAATGCTTCTGTACACGTCGATTCAGGGCATCCCAAACATGATCAATTGATGACTGGTAAGTATGCAGACCATGGAAGAACTGGGACATTTTCAGCTTCCGGGAATTGTGTACAGGTCCTTGCGAGATGGGGCCGTGTATTTTCAAGCTGGAACAAGAGGTGATGGCGGCGGATGAATGGCACAACAATGACATACTGCCAATTTATCTAAATATACGTTGGAGGCGGCTTATGGTAGAGAAATGAACATGAAATTATCTGGCAACAGCTCTGGTGGACATTCCTGCAGTCAACATGCCAATTGCACACTTCTTCAAAATTTGAGTCATCTGTGGCATTGTGTTGCACATTTCAGAGTGGCCTTTTATTGTCACCCAGCACAAGGTACACCTGTGTAATGATCGTGCTGTTTAATAATCTTCTTGATATGCCACACCGTTCATGTGGATGGATTATCTTGGCAAAGGAGAAATTCTCAGGGTTGTTATTTGTGTACAACATTTGAGAGAAATACGTTTTTTTGTGCATATTGGAAATTTCAGGGATATTTTATTTCAGCTTATGAAATATGGGACTAACATTTTACATGTTCCGTTTATATTTTTGTTCAGTGTAAAACAAAATGGTAGACGGTTACTGTGAGCTTTATTCTTGATGTGATATCCTGGATGTGATGTATTAATAATTAAATTTGTTGTATTTCTTCCTCAGTTGGAATAGATTGTGTAATGAAAAATGTTTTAGTCAATACTACACTGTTACAAGAAGACGTAAGCTATGTTTGTCATTGATGTTGCTGGCTGTTCATTGAGTGCTAACCCAGCTAACAACAAATGTTCCCAAACATTAGATAATGTTACCTTAAGAGTCTCATTAGGTCATTACCTAATGTTTTCATAGGAACGTCACAGTGACGTGCAAGGATGGTTTCTAAGAGACTATTTTCTTAATGTAAAATAGAACTTACCCAGAATGTGGTTACCATGTTCTGTTCATGCTGGACACCTTAATGTTCTTGCAACGTTACCATAAAACTTGTCTAGAACATTAATATTGGATATTCTGAGAACATGGCAACCACGTTCTAGGTAAGTTCTGTTTGACATTTAGGGTGTTTTTGCTAACGTACAGTACCTGTAAAAGGTTTGGACACATCTACTCATTCAAGGGTTTTTCATTATTATTACTATTTTCTACATTGTAGAATAGTGAAGACATCAAAACTATGAAATAATACATATGGAATCATGTTGTAAGCAACAAAATAAAATTAACAAATCGAAATATATTTGATACATAGCCACCATTTGCCTTGATGGCATTCTCTTGACCAACTTCGGATGAATGCTTTTCCAACAGTCTTAAAGGAGTTCCCACAAATGCTGATCACTTGTTGGCTGCTTTTCCTTCACTCTGAGGTCCAACTCATCAAAAAAACATCTACATTGCGTTGAGGTCAGGTGATTGTGGAGGCCAGGTTATCTGATGCAGCACTCCATCACTCTCCTTGAACAAATAGCCCTTACACAGCCTGGAGGTGTGTTTTGCATCATTGTCCTGTTGAAAAACAAATGATAGTCCCACTAAGCGCAAACAAGATGGGATGGCGTATCGCTGCCGAATGCTGTGCTGGCCATGCTGGTTAACCTCTTAAGCCCACCCGACACGCAGGCGTCCCATCTAGCCATCTGGAAATGCACACCCATCACGCCTCCTCCTCCTCCATGCTTCATGGTGGAAACCACACATGCGGAGTTCATCCGTTCACCAACTCTGCGTCTAAAAAAGACACAGCGGTTGGAAACAAAATTCTCAGACCAAAGGACAGATTTCCACCTGTCTATTGTCCATTGCTCATGTTCCTTGGCCCACGCAAGTCTCTTCTTCTTATTGGTGTCCTTTAGTAGTGGTTTCTTTGCGGCAATTCAACCATGAAGGCCTGATTCACGCAGTCTCCTCTGAACTGTTGTTGTTATGTGTCTGTTACTTGAACTCATTTAGCATTTATGTGGGCTGAAATCTGAGGTGGAGTAACTAATGAATTTATCCTCTGCAGCAGTGGTAACTCTGGGTCTTCCTTTCCCGTGGCGGTCCTCATGAGAGTCAGTTTCATCATAGCGCTTGATGGTTTTTGCGACTGCACTTGAATAAACTTTAAAAGTTCTTGATGATTTCCTGATTGACAGACATTCATGTCTTTAAAAAAACCTCTTAGAGCTCGGGACTATTTTTTCAACATTTTGTTAAAAATCGCGCAAAATTTCAAAGTCCTGCTACTCATGCCAGGAATATAGTATATGCATATGATTAGTATGTGTGGATAGAAAACACTCTGAAATTTCTAAAACTGGTTAAACAATGTCTGTGACTATAACAGGACGTGTTTAACATGCAAACTCCAAGGAAAACTGTTCACCCCCCCAAAAAAAACAAGATCAATCCGCCAGTTGGCTGTATTGTCTATGGCCTGCGAAAATTCTCAGTTTACAAGTCCTACAGCTTCCACACGATGTCACCAGTCTTGGCAATTTCCTTGACGTTGTTCCTTGGTCAAACGAAGAAGAGACACTTGATTTAATCCGGTCCACGACAGGAAGTTTTGGAAGAGACAATTATCGACCCTCATTTCAAGACGTGGAGCTATTGAATACAAATCGCCCCGCGATCAATTTGATCGATTATTAACGTTTACTAATACCTAAAGTTGGATTACAAATGTATTTTGAAGTGTTTTGTCAAAGTTTATAGGCAACTTTGTTAATTTAAAAAAATGACGTTGCGTTTTGTAAAGCAGTTTTTTCCTGGATCAGACGGGCTACATAAATTGACATTTTGGGTATACATGGACGGATTTAATCGGAAAAAAGACCCAATTGTGATTATGGGACATATAGGAGTGCCAACAAAGAAGCTCGTCAATTGTAATGAATGTTTTATATTTTATTTCTGTGTTTTGTGTAGCGCCGGCTATGCTAATTCTTTTGTTTACGTCCCCTTCAGGTATTTCGGGGTGTTGCATGCTATCAGATAATAGCTTCTCATGCTTTCGCCAAAAAGCATTTTAAAAATCTGACTTCTTGGCTAGATTCACAACGAGTGTAGCTTTAATTCAGTACCTTGCATGTGTGTTTTAATGAAAGTTTGAGTTTTAGCGAGTACTATTAGCATTTGGCGTTGCGCATTTCCATTTCCTGTTGGCTAGGGGGGACGCAGACGTCTCACTTATCCCTAAGAGGTTTTAAGTAATGATGGACAGTTGTTTCTCTTTGCTTATTTGAGCTGTTATTCTACAACAATCTAAAATCAGAATGCTTCTTCCACTACCACAAAAATAATTTCAAAGCGCTGAAGCATGTCCCAGAATTTTACTTCATGTAAAATTACCATCCAAGTTATACCTGTGATTGCATTGAGATGATCGTTGATCTTTACAACAACAAAAAATCCCCATTTGGAATATTTTTCTTGGACTCCTAATCAAAGACTCAACCCGGAGGTTATGGTAGGACAAAGGTTTTAATAAATTGGGTTTGCTATCTGTACTGCTGACTCTTGCAGGAATATTAATTTGTTGATTATTGAATTAGTCTTTTGTTTCATATGTTGAAACTATTTAGATTTTCCTGTCACTGACATTGCCCTGACCACATTTCGCAATTAAAAAAAAAAAAAAAAAAAAAAAATATATATATATATATATATATATATATATATATATATATATATATGTTTTATTGGAAATATTAGCTCTTGTCTGAAGAGAAAAAGGCAGAATATTCAAAAGCTAATGTGACCTTAGCTCTCAAACACTGACTTGCCTAGTTAAATAAAGGTTAAGATAGGGGGCAGCATTTTCACTTTTGGATGAATAGCGTGCCCAGAGTGAACTACCTCCTACTCTGTCCCAGATGCTAATATATGCATATTATTATTAACACTCTGACGTTTCTAAAACTGTTTGAATGATGTCTGTGAGTATAACAGAACTCATATGGCAGGCGAAAACCTGAGAAGAATCCAACCAGGAAGCTTGGCCTACCAAATACACATTGATATATGGATAAAGTTGCACTTGCTAGGGCTTCCACTAGATGTCAACCGTCTTTAGAAACTTGAATGAGGATTCTACTATAAAGGAGGGACTCATGAGACTTCTTTGAGTTACCTCAAAATTCTCCGGTTGGAACATTATACCTCTTGGAACTATCCATCCCGGATCCGGGAGTGTTGTCATCAACTGCACTAATTAGCATAGCGCAACGGTCAAAAAATATTCATATGTGTAAGTTTATCAAACGTTTTTTATAATCAATCCTCAAGGTGTTTTTCAAATATCTATTCGATAATATATCAACCGGGACAATTGGCTTTTCAGTAGGAGCGAGAGGAACAATGGCCGCCTTTGTCTATTACGCACAAATCACTCTGAGATCCACCACCTGACCACTGACGCAATGTTGTCGTTCACGCTCATTTTCAAAATAAAAGCCTGAAAAAATGTCTAGTGGCTATAGACACATTAGTGACTACAGCTGCAACATCGAGAGCATCTGGTTGCATCACTGCCTTGTATGGAAACTGCTCAGCCTCCGACCACAAGGAACTACAGAAAAAGGAATCTGGTTGATACCCCTTTCAATGAGCAATAGCATAGGACGCAGAGCTTCCTAAATAAGAGTCACTTCCTGATTGGATTTTTCTCAGGCTTTCACCTGCAATATCAGTTCTTTTATACTCACAGACAATATTTTTACAGTTTTGGAAACTATAGAGTCTTTTCTATCCTAAGCTGTCAATTATATGCATATTCTAGCATCTTGTCCTGACAAAATTGCCCGTTTACTTTGGGAACGTTATTTTTCAAAAAATGAAAATAGTGCCCCCTAGTTTCAAGAGGTTAAGAAGGCATTGTGTCAAGAAACAGTGCAGCGTGGTTGGGTTGTGTATCTGAGTACGCACGGATCTCTACCTTTGCCTCTTCCCAGTCCGTACGGGAGTTGCAGCGATGAGACTAGACTGCAACTACCAATTGGATACCATGAAATTGGGGAGAAAAAAGGGCTATAATTTTTTTTATAACAAATTACAGTCAGCGTCTTCACTTCATACTCTCCAATAGGACTCCCAAGCAGCTTGGCTCCTCACCAAAGAAGCTAGTACATTGTTCTGCTCTCTCAGGAAATGTGAGTAAGTCGGGTGGACGGTGAGTACCCTGCAATTCAGATTAAAAAGTTATATCCGGGTGTGTGTAGTAAAAACAAACTGATTAAAATGTTTTGAGAAAAACAACAAGAAAACAACATGTAGAAATCTGCAATATTTTAGCAGAGCTCGAGCGAGGTGCCCTCTCTCGACGCCATCTTGTCTTGCTTTCGCCGTTAATCTTCCTTGTCAACATTTTTAAGAAACTAAAAACTTTACCGAAAAGTTCTTACCCTATCGATATTTATCATCTCAGATAATAAGGTGTCAGAGATCAGGCCAACTTGAAGCGAGGCGGGTAGAATACACACACACACACACACACACACACACACACAACCATATCCTCAGATGCCCATTCGCATGTTCATCTAGTACATGTCAATTTGGTTCAAATTTCTGGGACTGGGTGATCGACTCATTAGTTTTAATGAACACATTCCTCACAAAGAGGGTTATGTCAAATCCTCCAGCTCTCTACATTAATATCTCATCAATCTTATCACTGCCACATATGTCTCCTACCCCTTCCCTCCTCTTTTTATTTCTACTATTCCGGACTTTCTGTCACTCCTGTCTTTCAAAATAGTTGGAGTAAAGTTTGGAGCCGATAGTAAAGTTCTTCAACAGATGTCAGACATAGCTGATTTTTTGTCACTACTATATGTTCATTTTCATATGATGAAAGAAGAAAGAAAGAAGTGTTTTAATTTTCATATATTGTTAAAGAAAATGTGGACCTGTTTCAAAATTAAGATTGAGGCCTTAGTGGATTGCCATTAGGTCTTTCCTTAAATTATCCATATAGATACAATGTAATATAATTTCAACTGAATGTTCTAGATCAATGAGAACAGTAGCAGAGTAAAGACTGGCGCACATCACACCGAATGTGGATCTAATGGTCACCTGCCAATCATTTAGCTTGCTAGCTCACTGTTCCTAGGCCGTCATTGAAAATAAGAATTTGTTATGCATTAGGGGGCGCTATAAAACATTTGGGATGAAAAACGTTCCCGTTTTAAACAAGATATTTTGTCACGAAAAGAGGCTTGACTATGCATATAATTGACAGCTTTGGAAAGAAAACACTCTGACGTTTCCAAAACTGCAAAGATATTGTCTGTGAGTGCCACAGAACTGATGTTACAGGTGAAACCCAGATAAAAATCCAACCAGGAAGTGCCGCATTTTTTTAAACCGCCTCATGCCAATGACTCCTTATATGGCTGTGAATGAGCCATGAATGAGCTTACGTTTTCCACGTATTCCCCAAGGTGTCTACAGCATTGTGACGTCTTTTCACGCATTTCCATTGAAGAATAGTCGTAAGGGACCATATGTAGCAAGTGGTCACATGGTGTCTCCCGCAGAAAATCTTGCGTAAAATACTAAGGTAGCCATTTTTCCAATCGCTTCTTATGAGAAACCAATTGCCTCGACGGATATATTATCAAATAGATATGTTTAAAACACCTTGAGGTTGGATTATAAACAACGTTTGCCGTGTTTCTGTCGATATTATGGAGTTCGTTTGTAGTGGTAGAATTTTCCGGTCGATTCCTCAGCCAAGCATGATGAACAAACGGGAGCTATTTCGCCTACAAAAGTAATCTTTTTGGAAAAAAAGAACATTTGCTATCTAACTGGGAGTCTCCTGAGTGAAAGCATCCGAAGTTCTTCAAAGGTAAATTATTTCATTTGGTTGCTTTCTTATTTTCGTGAAAATGTTGCCTGCTGCCAGCAGAGCTAGCATAGCATTATGCTATGATAAACTTACACAAATGCTTGTCTAGCGTTGGCTGTAACGCATATTTTGAAAATCTGAGATGACAGTGTTGTTAACCTGTTAACAAAAGGCTAAGCTTGTGTTTGAATATATTTATTTCATTTCATTTGCGATTTTCATGAATAGGAAAAGTTACTAGGGGTATTTATGTCCACTGCGTTATGCTAATTCGTTTGAGGCTATGATTACGATCCCGGATCCAGGATTGCTCGTCGCAAGAGGTTATTAACTGACTTGCCTAGTTAAATAAAGGTAAAATAAATAACTCAAAACTGGACATAAATTTCCTGAATACACCTCTTCAGCACTGTACACATCACATTGAATCAAATACACCGTAGGACAAAGCTAAAGAGAGTTTATATACAAGACTGCCAGAAAGAAGGATTCATGTTTTCCTCAAACATAGTCAACACGGACCTACAGTGTGTACGTACATGAATCTCTAGATCAGGCTTAGAAGCCTAGTGAAAATCATTAGCTCTACTGCTCTTGCAGCATGTTTCATAATTAACGCCCTTAAAAATACGAAAGCGGGTAAGTACGATAGAATAGAAGCTTCTCCTCAGCACGACAACCGGCACGACAACCATGGGGACCGGTCTTCATCATCCAATGAGGAAGAACACCGACTAAGTTGGAAAGCTTGGAGCAATTAGACACATCAAAGCCAGAATCTGAAAATGAATTGTTCTCTCTTTCTATAGGAGCATTCACTCACTAGCTATGCTAATTAGCATTGAGCCATCAATACATAGATGCAGGTAGCTACCCGTGTCTTTGCTGATGAGTGTCCCTTTTGGAACATGTTGCTCACTATTAGTTTGATCTGGGCCCCCTTTAAGTCAAGTAATAAATGCAGGAAGACGCAGACAGAACTGGATGTCCAAGATACATTTTGATATTTGTATCGTTGTTAGAAAGTACAATTCTTGAAAATTGAGAGATGTACATTTGTTTTTTGGAGTTCTCAGTCATAAGTGAATAGACAATATTATGTTAAAGTTAGTTAATTTCCACTGTGACTTCATACCTAACTAATTTATGAAGCAAACAGTGGGAAGAGCATGAGAGAACCTTTTATTTTCAGAGGAACTAAAACCAGAAATGTGAACGCTATTCTCGTTCTCTCGTCACAGAGGGTCACGTTTCCACCACAATGTTACAATTTTGTAACTCTGCGGCTTGAGTTTGTTTCACTAAGTATCAAAATGCTTCCACTAAGAACTTGCTCTCTGGTGCGTTAGACACATTAAAGGGACTTAGGGTCTCCTTGTTACTTTTAATGTTAAAGAAAGCGCTGACATTCACTGAACTCAACGGTTGTTTTCTGAGCTTCATTAGCCGTTCACTCCCAATCCTGTTTTGCTGTGTGAAGTGACATCAAGGGGAAAATCACATCACAGTCGTTCTAATGAAGAAGCTCCTTCAAACACAAGCGCTCATTAATGGCACCTGATTTTAAATGTGATTTGTATTATGTTTATTTCACATTGTTTCCTTTCCAATAAAACATAGGAGTTTATTAGTTTTGTACTCTCTCTTTAAAATTACCTATGGTTGCTTGTGTATTTGCTTCAAGTTAGATGTTTTGTCTAATGGGTATGTACATGCAACGGCTCTCGTTGGTAAAAGGAGACCAAGGTGCAGCGTGGTAGGCGTACATCGTAACTTTATTGATGACAAACAAAATAACAAAGTCAAAAAACGAAAGCGCACAGTTCTGTCAGGCTCAGACACTAAACAGAAAACGAGATACCACAACCTTATGGTGGGAAAGGGGCTGCCTAAGTATGATCCCCAATCAGAGACAACGATAAACAGCTGCCTCTGATTAGGAAGGAACCACACTCGGCCAAAAACAAAGAAACAGAATTTCCCACCTGAGTCACACCCTGACCTAACATAGAGAATAATAAGGATGTCTAAGGTCAGGGCGTGACAGTACAGCAATACTGATGATAATAAAAAATAAAATTTCACAGCAAGAAAATGGAAGCACCTTTAACATAGCCATAACATACCTTATATTGATCTGTAATGTGACTCTCCTTGTCTCCTGTTAACCTTTTTCTTCAATATAATACCAATTATTTTCTTCTCAACCTCTGCTGTGTGCAGATGAATGAAGTTGAATACATTCCTCCCTTCAGGGTGAGTTTTGATTAATGACTTAGAGTTTGCCACACTGCTTGAACAGGGAAAGTTCCAATTTAAGGTATGTTTAAATTACTTACCTCATATCCCCAAATGTATGTTACTGTTCAGAGGGGGAGATGTGATACTGTACAGTGGTTATATTTGGTCACAATATATTGATGGACAAGTGAAAATATAGCTTAAGTCCAGGTTGCCATCACTTACCAGGAATGCATTTATTATTACCCTACATTATACAAGATTATAAACTGGGTGGTTCGAGCCCTGAATGCTGATTGGCTGAAAGCCATGTTATATCAGACCGTATTCCACGCGTATGACAAAACATTTAGCTTAACTACTCTAATTACTTTGGTAAAACGTTTTTAATAGCAATAATGCTCCTCGTGCGTTTGTGATATATGGCCTGTCACAGGCCGGCTCATAGCCTGTGGCAAAAATGAGGGGACGCGAACAACAGGTATAGGCCAATTAAAAACATGTTCTTTATTGTAAACAAAACTATTAACTTTAAACTAAGAAAAATGAATGAGGTGTGGAAGTATCATAATGTAAGGTGTATGTAAAGTGCATGGATGCCTGAATCTGTGTGTGTGAATGGCGGAGTGAAAACTATGCAAAAGAACAAACAAAACAGCTTCATACCTGGAGGAGCAGAGAGAGAGAAGTGATTAGTGACACAGTTTAAATACTTAGAGCCCAGGTGACTCCAATCACTAACGACCCTCTGCCTGCAGGAGGAACCACCCCCTGCACTGCAGAGGAGGAGCCGTGACACCCCCCTCCTTAAAATGAGGGTCCCACCCTCATCCCAACTTCCTCCAACATATTCAAAACAATTCAAATCCCCCCCCATTAAGGATACCAGTCCTGGCTCCTAGTAGTAGCCCCGTGTCCCCCAACTGACCGTCCACCCCTCAAACTCGGCTGCCCTGGTACCTGGGGAGCAATTTAAGAGGAAAGAGGCGCAGACAGCCCGTAGGGGTCAGCAGAGAGAAGATACAAACTAGGTAAAAGGAGCACAGGACAGAGCATCAGCAATGATATTATCTTTACCACTAATGTGTCTAATATCAAGGTTGAATGGTTGCAAGAACAAAGCCCAACGCATCAGACGCTGATTGGGATTTTGTAGGGACCTCAGAAAAATAAGTGGGTTGTGGTCAGTGAACACAGTTAAAGGGGGCAAACCAAAACCAACATAGACCTCGAAGTGCTGTAAAGCCCAAATGATTGGAATCCCAAATGCTGAAATAAATTGAGTTAACGCTACTGATTTTGAAGTTATTTTGAATATTAGCAAGGTGTTCCCAATGTTTTGTACACTCAGTGTAGAACACGTGCTGTTTCTAACACCTATATAACATATCACATGTTATGAGCTATGAATATCCTACACATATGACAGTGCAACTCAGGTGAAACAATAAATAAAGTTCCAACCAGACCAGGTGGTGCAGAGAAATCAGTGCAAAGGTGCAGACAAAGTTATGGAGAAAGACCATTATTCAGAGGTTGTGGGATTTGCTGTTCTAATCTGTCTCTTTCAGCCCCGTGACACATTAAATGCCAGACAAAAGCAGCCAGGAGTTAACTGCCCTGTGGGGAGATCTTATTTACAATGTAACTGCCACTTTGACAGCCAGCCACCTTTGTCTTTGCTACTGTCTTGCTCATGTGTGCTTCTTCTTTGGCTTTGACACCTTCCCTGTTCTTTTTTGTTTCTTTCGCTCGACTTTTTTTTCCACTCCATCTGCTGTTGAGGGGACTTTCATTTCAAATCGCCGGAGCTGGAAATTCCATCAAACAGTTTTAGTTGTGAGTTGAAAGGCTTGACGTTCAGGTGCTAGTTTCTGACTTGTCGTTTAATTGAACAATTGTTCAATTTGAACTGTCCTGTGTTAAAAGTTGGGGATGAAAAAAAAAACAGTTACATTGTAGAATAATAGTGAAGACATCACACCTTTGAAATAACACATATGGAATCATGTGGTAACCAAAAAAGTGTTAAACAAATCAAAATATATGTTATATAAGATATGTTATATAAGATTCTTCAAAGTAGATGACAGCTTGATAACAGCTGCCTTGATGACAGCTTTGCACACTCTTGGAATTATTTTAACCAGCTTCACCTGGAATGCTTTTCCAAAAGTCTTGAAGGAATTCCCACATATGCTGAGCACTTATTGGCTGATTTTCCTTCACTTTTGCCATCCAACTCATCCCAAACCATCTCAATTGGTTTGAGGTCGGGTGATTGTGGAGGCCAGGTCATCTGATGCAGCGCTCAGTCACTCTCCTTATTGGTCAAATAGCCCTTACACAGCCTGGAGGTGTGTTGGGTCATTGTCCTATTGCAAAAAAATTATAGTCCCACTAAGCGCAAATCAGATGGGATGGCGTATCGCTGGAGAATGCTGTGGGAGTCATGCTGGTTAAGTGTGCTTTGAATTCTAAATAAATCACTGTCAGTGTCACCAGCAAAGCACCCTCACCATCACACCTCCTCCTGTGTGGAAACCACACAAGCAGAGATGATCCGTTCACCTACTCTGCATCTCACATAGACACGGCAGTTGGAACCAAAAACCTCAAATTTGGACTAAGATCAAAGGACATATTTCCACTGGTCTAATGTCCATTGCTCGTGTTTCTTGGCCCAAACAAGTCTCTTAATCTTATTGGTGTCCATTAGTAGTGGTTTCTTTGCAGTAATTTGACCATGAAGGCCTGATTCACACAGTCTCCTCTGAACAGTTGATGTTGTGTCTGTTACTTGAACTCTGTGAAGCATTTATTTGGGCTGCAATTTCTTTGGTTGGTAACTCTGCAGTAGAAAATATCTTCTGCAGCAGAGGTAACTCTGGTTCTTCCTTTCCTGTGGCGGACCTCATGAGAGCCAGTTTCATCATAGCGCTTGATGGTTTTTGAGACTGCACTCAAAGAAACTTTCAAAGTTCTTGACATTTTCCGGATTGACTGACTTTCATTTCTTAAAGAAATGATGGACTGTCTTTTCTTTTTGCTTATTTGAGCTGTTCTTGCCATAATATGGACTTGATCTTTTACCAAATAGGGCTATCTTCTGTATACCACCCCTACCTTGTCACAACACAAATGATTGGCTCCAATATATTTTAGGAAAGAAATTCCACAATTTACTTTTAACAAGGCACACATGTTAATAGAAATTCAACCCTGGTGACTACCTCATGAAGCTGGTTGATAGAATGCCAATAGTTTTTAAAGCTGTCATCAAGGCAAAGGGTGACAACTTTGAAGAATCTCAAATATAAAATACATTTTGATTTGTTTAACACTTTCTTGGTTACTACATGATTCCATGTGCGTTGTTTCATATTTTTGATGTCTTCACTATTATTCTACAATGTAGAAAATAGTAAAAAATAAAGAAAAACACGTGAATGAGTATATTTGTCCAAACTTTTGACTGGCACTGTACATTGATGGAAGCTACAATCTATTTGCAATATTAATGCTAAACTGTTAAGAGCAGTTGAGTACAGTACAATACATTAGATTATACTGTACTCTAGTTTGATCTACTGTACTGTACTGAACTCCACTGTACAATATTATTGTACTGTACTCTGCTTTTCTTTGCTATACTGTTCTCTGCTATGCTGTGCAGTCCAAACTCAGATTTGGTCCGGCCAGGGCAGACTGGCCAAATTTCAACTTCTTTTCAACGTCTATGGACATCTGGTGTTGGTCGGTGTTTAGTGGGTGAGGATGCTTGTTAAAGTAAATGGAAAGAGGGTAGGTATTAGGTGCAATGTCGGTGTCAGTAAGAGCCGGGAGAAGTGACATTAATCGGAGAGAGAGTGAACAGAGATAGAGAATAACCGGAGAGAGAGAAGAGAGAGCGGCAGAGAGGGAGAGTGTGAGAGGGACGGGATGTCCAGACCGTGTTCACAGTCCTGCTTGAACCACCAGATGACATAAAGAGAAACACAAATCTGTTATGAGCTGAACATAAAAGTATGACAGTGGGAGGACAGTAGCAATGATTTTCCATTGTTGAAAATTAAATTACAGTAATTCTTTTACTGATTTTTTTGTTAATAATATAATTAATTGGTACATCTACCTTCAATTGTTGCTTCTGTGAACTGTTATTATCCTCCCTCCTCCCTCACATGAGGGAGAGAAATTAGAAAATACCTTGAAGATACGTGGGTGTTTAGTAACGGAATTACTAGGCAATGTTTCTTATACTTACAGAAGGAAAATAATTTCTCCAAAATAAAATACTGATATTGATATTGTCAGATGTCTTTACTTTAACATTATTGTGTTTTGATGTATTCCTAATACCTTATGACTTTTTATGGTAGAAATTGTCCAAGACCCCTTTTCTATCTGTTTGACCAGAAATTAAAGTCTTTGCTTATTCCTAATTTGTCTCTAGATGAAGTTATTGACATTTCCTGCTCAAACTAGGGCAGTTCCCGTAGGCTAATTATCAACACAGAATAAACAATAATCACACATTTACGCCAAAGCCTTGAAGCCAGACCACCTCATTACAGTGAAGATAAATAAGCCAATGAACATTCAGACCAAGGTCCTAAACTCACCGCCACAGCTCAGGCCACTTAAAAAAATCAGTTTTTCATCCCTCTTAAATGGTTAGACAGTTTTTCTTCAGTTTCAGTGGCTCAGACAATGGTCATGTATTTGGATTTAGCCATAGAGGTTTCAGTCATGTAAGAGGAAGCCATATACGTTCATATACTGGACAGTAGCTGCTTATCTGAGGTCACGGATCATACACACACCTACACATAAGCAACTAACCTAAGGACAAAACTCTCTCTCACACTGTCACGACTTCCACCGAAGGTGGCTCCTCTTCCTTTTCGGACGGCGCTCGGCGGTCGTCGTCACCGGTCTACTAGCTGCCACCGATTCCCTTTTCCTTTTCTGTTGGTTATGTCTTTATTGGTTTCAGCTGTTTCTTGTTTGGGGTTTTTAAGCCGTTTATGCCTGTCTGCTTTTGTGCGGGCTTATTTTCTGTTCTGTGGGTGGATGGTTGCGTTTGTTTATTTGTTGGACTGTTTTAGTGTCCTGTTTTGGGTAGGTCAGTATTTTGTCGCCCTATTGTTATTTGGCGTGACCTTGTTCTGTCTGGAATAAATTTCGGAAACCCAAAACCCTCTGTTCTCTGCGCCTGACTCCGCACCCACCACTCCTAGCGCCGTGACACACACACGCTCACCTACATATATAATGGCAGGCTAATGTACAGTTTATAAACTCAGCAAAAAAGGAAATGTCCCTTTTTCAGGACCCTGTCTTTCAAAGATAATTCATAAAAATCCAAATAACTTCACAGATCTTTATTGTAAAGGGTTTAAGCACGGTTTCCTATGCTTGTTCAATGAACCATAAACACTTGATGAACATGTACCTGTGGAACGGTCGTTAAGACACTAACAGCTTACAGACGGTAGGAGATTAAGGTCACAGTTATGAAAACTTAGGACACTAAAGAGGCCTTTCTACTGACTCTGAAAAACATCAAAAGAAAGATGCCCAGGGTCCCTGCTCATTTGTTTGAACGTGCCTTAGGCATGCTGCAATGAGGCATGAGGACTGCAGATGTGGCCAGGGCAATAAATTGCAATGTCCGTACTGAGAGACGCCTAAGACAGCGCTACAGGAGACAGGATGGACACCTGATCGTCCTCGCAGTGGCAGACCATGTGTACCAACACCTGCACAGGATCAGTACATTTGAACATCACACCTACACAGGTACAGGATGCCACCAACTGCCCGAGTTACAACAGGAATGCACAATCCCTCCATCAGTGGTCAGACTGTCCACAATAAGCTGAGAGGGCTTGTAGGTGTATTGTAAGGAAGGTCCTCACCAAACATCACTGGCAACAACGTCGTCTATGGGCACAAACCTACCGACGCTGGACCAGACAGGACTGGCAAAAAGTACCTTTCACTGATGAGACGTGGTTTTATCTCACTGGGGATGATGGTCGGATTCGCGTTTATCGTAGAAGGAATGAGCCTTACACAGAGGCCTGTACTCTGGAGCGCTCTGGAGCAGGATCAATTTGGAGGTGGAGGGTCTGTCATGGTCTGGGGCGGTGTGTCACAGCATCATCGGTCAGAGCTTGTTGTCATTGCAGGCAATCTCAACGCTGTGCGTTATAGGGAAGACATCCTCCTATCTCATGTGGTACCCTTCCTGCAGGCTCCTCCTGACATGACCCCCAGCATGACAATACCACCAGCCATACTGCTTGTTCTGTGCATGATTTCCTGCAAGACAGGAATGTCAATGTTCTGCCATGGCCAGTGAAGAGCCTGGATCTCACTCCCAATGAGCACGTCTGGGACCTGTTAGATCAGAGGGTGAGGGCTAGGGCCATTCCCCCCATAAACGTCCAGGAGCTTGCAGGTGCCTTGGTGGAAGAGTGGGGTAACATCTCACAGCAAGAACTGGCAAATCTGTTGCAGTCCATGAGGAGGAGATGTACTGCAGTACTTAATGCAGCTGGTGGCCACCAGATACTGACTGTTACTTTTGATTTGGACCCTTCCTTTGTTCAGGGACACATTATTCAATTTCGGTTAGTCACATGTCTGTGGAACTTGTTCAGTTTATGTCTCAGTTGTTGAGTCTTGTTATGTTCATACAAATATTTACACATGTTAAGTTTTCTGAAAATAAATTATGTTGACAGTGAGAGCACGTTTATATAGTAAATGTTTCAACCACTTTCCATCCTAAAAACATGGTATAAGCAAAGGTTTAGATTTTTGGTCAAACAGATGGAAAAGGAGTGGTAGGGTGTCTTCACACTTTGCCATTTTTATTTTACTCAGTGTGGTTGGCTTAATTTTTTGTGCAGTGTGATCTATAGGAGAGCTTCACAAGCTGTTTATTCAATTGTGGGGTTTGAATAGTGTGAGAAGACAACATATTTGTTGAGAATCACAACATCTGGTACAAAATCAATTATAGCTCTTAAAGGGGCAGTAGCCTACATTGGGTGTACATTTTTCATTTACAACATTATTTAATCTGCAGTTATTTTTCTGTTATTTATTATGTTACCAAAAATATGTAAATGTTAATAGTATCTTCTGATTACAATTATTATGCCTCATCTTCTAACTAAATACAATCTATTAGCTTTCAAAATGTAAGTGAGTATGTTTATCTAGCTGTACAATAACACATTCAGATGAAATGGCTTGTCCCAGAGTGCATTGAGTGAATGTTGGAAAAAGATCTTGATTCCTTTCTGAATATAGCAATGGGAATGCAAAGAAGAATCGGACCACAAAATGGGTGAAGTGAACTGGCAAAAGAGTTGAGTCTTCATTCAAAGCAAGTGCAGTCTAAATACAAAGATATTTGCTTCTTTTTACGTAGAGTTCACTTCAAAGAGGACTGAGATTGTTTTTTTAAAAGAGGACTGTGTGAAAACCCCCTTAGAAAACATGTACCAGAAAAAGTCATAACATTGATCAGAAATTCATTGAAAGACTGTTATGTTGAAGGCCCCTGACAACTAAAATCAACGCTTATATTTAGTTTTGGAGAAATTAAGTAAGTTTAACAAACATTGCCTTGTGCATTGTAAAATGGCCATCACGAAGTTCTTCTTTTTCGTCCTCCCCTCTTATTAAGTTTTCTTATTCCCTCTCACCGCCATTGATTTGTTTGATATTTGCCATTCCCGTAATTTTTTGGATTGCTATTTGCCCTTCCCTCTAATCTTTTGGAGATATTTTCAAATATCTCTCCCTCATGAGGAGGGAGGATAATGAAAGTTCACAGAAATTGTAAGTAAAGGTAGACCTAACAAAGTGTTCATCTTTGTACTGATACCAAGTTTGTTTATGAATTAAGTGATTACATCGGTAACGGAATTACTGCAACTGAATTGGCTACAATGTGAAATCATAATATTCACAAACCACAGTTGGGTCACCTGCTACTGTCCTCCCTTTCACTGGCATACTGTTATGTTCAGCTCATAACATTTTTCTATTCTCTTTCAGTCATCTGGTGGTCAAAGCAAGACTGTAAAAACAGTCTGGACAACCGTTCACTCTCTCTCTGCCGATCTCTCTCCAGTTAATATCACCTGTCCCGACTCTTCTTGACAGCTACATGACACCTACTTTCTTTCCGTTTTTTACATCTTTCCACTTTTCATTCTTTCCGAGCATCCTCACCCACTGAGCACTGACCGACTGACACCATGGACGTTGAAAAGTAGTTGAATTGGTCAGTCCGCCCTGGCCGGACCAAATCTGAACCAATCAAAGTTGTCTATGTTTCACAAGTTTGGACAGCACAGTACAGCACAGTAGAAACAATTACAGTAGAGCACATTAGAACAGTACAAAAAAAGTAAAATACAGTGCTGTAGAGTTCAGACACATACAGAGAGTAGAGTACCAGATACATACCAGAGTAGTGTATGTTATAATGTACTGTACTGAACATATCTACTGTACTGCACTGAAATCTACCCAGTTCTACTATGTTCTACTATTTACATTTTAGTCATTTAGAAGACACTCTTTCCAGAGTAACTTGTGCTATACTGTATTGTACTATACTGTACTGTAGAGCGTTGTCCAAACTTGTGGACCAACCAAATGTTGTCTTGTTTTGGGGCGGAGCTCATTACAATAATAGCCAGTTTGTAAAATAATACCCAATTATGAAAAATAAGGCTATTGCATATTTCTGCCTTTGAGTACCTACAGTGGTTGCTCCACTAAAAGTTGTGTAATTATGCTGCGGGACTTAGAGGTAATTTGTGGTTTAGTACAGTACCCTGCGTCACCACTTCATTGCTCCAGACCAGCGCAAGGGGGTGTTAGAGCACTGATTATGCTTCTGTGTCCTACTGTGTGAAAGGGGCATTGTCAGTTAGAGGTTTGTTGTTTTTCAAAGCTTGGCCTACACATTGAGATATGGATAAAGTTGCACTTCTTAGGGCTTCCACTAGATGTCAACCGTCTTTAGAAACTTGAATGAGGATTCTACTATAAAGGAGAGGCTGATGAGACCTGTTTGAGTCAGTGGTCTGGCAGAGAGCCTTGGTCTCATGACGCACGCTCCCAACAGAGTTACCTCTTGTTCCAGAGATATTCTGAAGAAAAAGGAATTCTCCGGTTGGAACATTAATGATGTTTTATGTTAAAAACATCCTAAAGATTGATTCCATACATCATTTGACATGTTTCTAAAGGACTGTAATGGAACCTTTCGAGTTTTTGTCTGGATGAAATGCATCCATCATTAAGATGGATTACTGGGCTGAACAACAAGTGGCTATTTGGACATAAATCACGGACTTTAGGGAACTTTATGGAACAAATCGGTCAGTTATTGTCGACCTGAGATTCCTGGGAGTGCCTTCTGATGAAGATCATCAAAGGTAAGTGAAAATACATGGTGGATATTCCTCTGGCTGTTTTGGGTTCTGAGCGCCATTCTCAGATTATGCTTTTTTCGTAAAGTTGTTTAGAAATCTGACACAGCGGTTGCATTAATGCAACTGCTGTGTCAGATTTTTTTTAAACGTTACGAAAAAAGCCTACCATGCAATAATCTGAGACAGCACTCAGACGTACATATATTTCTCCGCCATGTTGGAGTCAACAGAAATAAGAAATGTCATCATAAATATTCCCTTACCTTTGATGATCTTTCATCAGAATGCAGTGCAAGGAGTACTAGTTCCACAATAAATTGTTGTTTTGTTCCATAATGTCCAATACTAGTGTCCAATTAGCTGCATTTGCTAGCACTTTCAGCTCACGTGCCCAAAAGCTGACGCTGGTCCAGGAGAACTAGGACGAAAACTTAAAAAATATATATTCCAGGTTGAATAAACTGGTCAAACTAAGGAGAGAATCAATCTTCAGGATGTTATTTTCATATATATTCAATAACGTTCCAACCTGTCACGACTTCCGCCGAGGTTGGATCTCCTGCCCGTTCGGGCGGTGCTCGGCGGTCGTCGTCACCGTTCTACTAGCCACTACCGATCCCTTTTCGTGTATCTGTTGGTTTTGTCTGATTGGTTGCACCTGTGTGTTGTTTAGTTAATTAGTGTCTGTATATAATGTAGGTTGTCCCACCCTTGTTTTGTGCGGGATTGTTTATGTTGTCATTCATTTCGTCTATCGGTGTTTATGTGTTTCTTATTCTCCGGTTAGTCTGTTATCCTGTGTTGGATAATTTCACCCTGTGTGTGTTTGGGTTGACCGTGTTTGTTTTGTTCACCGGAGAATAAAACTTTATATCGCTATCTGCTCTCTGCGCCTGATTCCACCCACCTTGATTAGATGTGACACAACCGGAGCATACGTTTTCATCTGCAGCCAAATGGAACGATGGTGACACCCACAGACAAATGGCATTCTGTTGGGACAGTGACTATTTCCCATCCTATTCGGTCAAAGTTCACACCAGAAGATCCATTCCACGTTCTACTGAATGATGACATCTAGTGGAAGGCGTAGGAAGTGCTACCAGATCCATATCTTATTTGGAAGTGGATAGGCGATGACTTGAAATTAGACATGTATTCAGAATTTCACTTCCTGTTTGGATGATTGCCTGCCCTGTGAGTTCTGTTATACTCACAGACATAATTCAAACGGTTTTAGAAGCTTCAGTGTATTTTCTATCCAATAGTAATAATAATATGCATATATTAGCAATCTAGGACAGAGTAGGATGCAGTTCACTATGGGCACGCAATTCATCCAAAGTGAAAATACTGCCCCCTATCCCCAACAAGTTTTAAGACAGAGATTCTTTATTGTCTTTACCAGAGATAAACAACAAAGAATGCGCTCTCGTCCACACGAATGAAAACACTACAGCCAAATTGATAGCTACTTAGAAAAACTACAAATTCGAGCTCATTTTTCCAAAAACAATCCTGAAACTCTTTCTAAAAACTGTTGACATCTAGTGGAAACCCTAACTGCAATCTTGGAGAATTTTGCCTCAAAAAAACAGGACAGACATTGGAAACAGTGGTAGCCTGAAATATATTTTTGGGGGATGGTTTGTCCTCTGGGTTTCGCCTGCCATATCAGTTCTGTAATACTCACAGACATTATTTAGAGTGTTTTCTATCCAAATCTACCACGTATATGCATAACCTTGCTTCTGGGACTGAGTAAATTTGGGCACGCTTTTCATCCGGACGTCAAAATACTGCCCCCAAATTTGCCCACACGGTTGTGTGTTTTGCTTAGTTGTTTTCATGAAATGTACAGATAAATAGGCAATAATTTATATAAATACTTGATTTGTGTAATTTTATCCCAACTCTGTCAACTAAACCTACCATAAAATGTGTTCTTGATAGCATGTTTCATGTAGAACTTCAACTGCTATTTTTAAAAACTCTCCATCTTGAATATATCATCCAAAAGCTTGTTTTCTTGAGCATATTGTTAGCTAGTCCATACATGGCTATATCCTTTGTAGATGCAGTGCTTAGTGCTGAAAGATGAGTCATTTCCTTAGATCTGATTGGTTACTGGCATTTAAAGGCCCTTTCCAGCAAACTGATTGGTTAAAATGACTCACATGCCGCCCAGCACTTCCTTGTTTGAAAATATCTCCCACGAAGAATCTCTGTAAAGAGAGACAAAATGAGAAAATCTCGAAGAATATACATACATTATGTGAATAAAAATAGGCGATCTCCGTTAGCCAATGCGAGAAAAGCAGGAAATGAAAGAAAAATGTGCCTGATCAGTCGATAGTGGCAATACAGGAAAAGGAGGTAGCCAGCAGCTGCGTGTTGAGATCAAATCAAATCAAATTTAATTTAAATCACGAAAAATGCAAATTAGATTGAGATGAAGATGACAACTAGCAGCGATCAACCAGACAGCAGACAGCCAGCAGTGGCTTTTATTCCACCACTTTTTCATATCTTGTGTCGTTTTGATTTTAAGTGTAAATATATGCAAAATATTCATCATTCATACATCATTTCATGAAATGACAATATTTTGATAAACTGATCTGTGAAAGTCTGACCATAAAACAAAAACATTCTACCTTGAAGCAATGTGTTGAAAAACGGATTCTTGTAATATGCAAATTAACAAATATTTAGGGACGGTTTGCCTCATTTGCACATTTTAATTTTAAAATAAATACAACTTGTAATACAATAACATCTCGTATTTATGTATAATTTCAACTGGTAAAATTTCAGTCTGATTAAACTAAGAGGGAAAAAATCCTTAATGCCATAACAAAAAACATAAGATCCCATAATGATTATGCTTTTTGTAAATAAATGAATATTGTGTGTGTCTGTGTGTGTTGATGTGCGTGCCTGCATGCGTTCCTGCTACTGTATTTAATAAAGCATTTTGTGAGTTCTCTTTAAATCCCGCATAGAAGAAAACATTTTTTACAATACAGTGGATTGTTACATTTTTCTTTGCATTCCTGATGAAACAAACCCCACCAAAAAAACACCTCTCTAGAGACTTCACATGCAGCATGTCAGAGGTTTATTTGAAAGAGACAAAACATTTCAAAAATACATTTCTCTAGGTGGAAGGAAAACAAAGACACAGATTAAAGTTAGCATTCCTAGCCCAGAGTTTGCACAAGGATTGTTGTTTTCTACTGCTGGGAAAAAGATGCAGTTCCAGTCAGAAACACCAATTCACACAAATTTACGAGATAAAGAGAAAAGAAAGTGTAAACACAATGAGGAAAATAGCACTTCCCATAAAGCCTCTTATCTGGCTCGGCGGAGATGACACGTCTGTGCGGCTCGATGTAAGAGGAGTAAACTTCCAATTTCCAATACCAACACGTCAATATAATCTGTCACAAAATAAGTAATGTGGTATGGGCATGAAAGTGAAAGTGAAAGGAAGGCCCCGGATCGAGCTGGGAAATTGACTGACATGTCGAGATGGAAAACACTACCACTGTAATGACAATTAAGTCCTAGACGTTTGAAAGACGTAGATATAGAAGAGAGAGCATTATAGCATAGTGACACAGACGAAAACCCTGTGTTATGTTACTGATTACTGTCAAATTGGACAACGATTGTCTCCCTCCCTCTCCAACACAAACTCTCATATTGTTTGTCAGTCGTCTCCATTGTTGCATCTCATTTGAGAAGGCATTGGAATCTTATTGTTAATAGACGGAACTGAACTTCATAACTTTATTGGCATCTCAATCTTCCATGCAAATTAGATATACTACTTGGAAAAAAGGCAAATATATTATCATATTTGTTGTTTTACAATAGCTCTGCATTATGCAGTCACAATTACTGGGATTGTATTTCAATAATGACAAGTATCAAGGACAGCTATTGGTTTCTGTTGACAGCCGTCCTGAAGCTGTCCTCATGTTTAATTGTCTTTATCACAATACATAAACTCAAAACACTCTTTCCTTTGACAATTCCTAATATGAAATAATCGCCCAACACGTATACTGTAAAGGCTGCCTCATAGTAGGTCACTTTGAGAAATCCATTTATTTCCAGCTCAGTGGACAACAAAACATCTCAGGTTAGGGCTATGTTATGTCTCCCTTCTCTCCAATCCCTGGAGGTTGACGTTGTAAGGCATTGACCGCCACTCTCTCTCGCTCGACACATAGGAGGTAGCTTCTGGTCTGTGCCTCACCATTTCCCGAGGCCTCCACCAGATGGCCAGACATCTGTACCCGTTGACATGGAAAAGGTGGCCCGATGACGCTGATTTAATGTAAGATTTCCACCGTTCCGCTTGTGTGGGACAGTCCCCTTCCCCTCCTCTCATACCACTATGTTCCCTTTGCTCCCTCATTTCACAGAATTTCACTGTTTGGAGTGTTTAGCATTCATCAATCAGAAAGGTTCTTGTCTGAATTGGCTGTGTAGTCTTTGATTGGCTGGTGATTCTTTGTGTAGACACCATCAAAACAGACAGCATCACAATGGTTTGTGGATGGGTGACATGGCTCCAGTGAAAAGCCCATTGTCTAGCTCGTCTCTCTCTCTCTCTGTATGCAAGCTGTGGCACAGGATTTGAAGGCCGGAGAGGAGGAGGAGGAAGAGGTGGAGGATGGCAGCTAGTCTGGTAGCCTCCCTTTGCCCACACCACCTACCCTCCCTCACACTTACCAGGCCAGAATGCCCACAGCGGTATACTGAGTTGAAAGGGACTACTTCCACAGCCCCTAACAGCCCCCTAGACTCTGCCATCCCCCTTCTTAGCTACGGGGATCTGACAAGGCAGGCTGGCTAGAGGACTGGAGACACTGGATGTCTCCTTAGCTGATTGTTGGTCCCCCCAGTCCACCCTCTCCTCTGGGCCAAGGAGGCTTACCCAGAATAGGCAAAGAGAGGAGCAAGTACCCCCAGCCACACTACAACAACCACCTTCACTCCCCACATCAATCCATTATCCACAGCCATCAATACCATCCTCTCCTTCTGAACTATGTTCTGCTGGAGTCTTTTAATGTTTTTTTCTTTACAAGAAAGCTGTAATTCCACATAATGCACTGACAAATCCATTCTTTCCCTGAATACCTGTCTCCATAATTACATCTGAAAGCCACTCTTCGTCTCACTCTACTTCGTTCATTTCATACCCTGACATTATTTACCTGTTTTTTTCTCTCCTTTCACCGCAGTGTAATTGTTTGTATGATTGTTTATAATTTATGTATAATAAGCTTCTCGGAGACGCCAGGCACTTCTTTTCCCAGCTTATCTTGTTTTTTGTTGAATTTATTTCATTTTATTTTTTTCTCATTAATTTCTTCTTGTTTGTCTCCCTCCTCCCTCGTCCCCCGGAGCGATTAATCAAGGTTCTGAATTTCTCCTGGTTTTTACTCCTATGCATCGCTGACTTATTTATTTACCTTCTGCGAGCTCTGCCGTATTTCCGTATGTTCCGAGTGAATCTTAATTTCCTGTAATTTTGAGATACGGGCAGTGAGGAGAAAAGGAGAGCAAGGTCTGGCAAGCGGAGAAAACACAAAATGAGGCAGAGATGCGTTCTGAGTGGAAAATGTTGTCTAAATGTGATGTAGGCCCACCACCTCAAGCTGAACCACGACAAGATGGAGCCTCTATGCCTACCGGGGAAGGCATGCCTGCTCCAAGACCTCTCTATCACAGTTGACAACTTCATGGTGTCACCCTCCCAGAGTACAAAGACCCTTGACGTGACCCTGAACAACACCCTGTTATTTTCTGCAAACATCAAAGCAGTGACTAGCTCCTGCAGGTTCCTGCTCTACAACATATATAGAGTACGACCCTACACAGGAAGCGACGCAGGGAGCTTTAGGAGGGACTGAAAGATAGTGATGGACTCCGAGTTGTCTGAGGGAGATTAGATCAGTCAGTGATGAGTTTTTTTTGGTGCTCTTGTCCTTGAAAATCTGAAGGAAGGAGTTGTAGAGTTCAGTGGAGGGAGTAGAGAAGTTGCACCTGGCAACATGGAGGGCGTCTCTGTACTGTAGGTGGAGAGGTGAAGTTCGTAGGCCTCAGCATGGACAGTGAGGCCAGACTTCCTGCTCAGGCGCTCCAAGCAGCGGCCAGCTTGCATCAGTGCGCGGAGCTCAGGGGTAAACAAAAGGGAGGAGGAGGAGAAGGAGATATGTTTAGATTGCAGTGGGGCCAGAGAGTTGAGGGTAGAGAAAGAGCAGTATTGAATTGGGCAGCTAGTTCATTAGATGAGATGGGGGCATGGTCAAGGGGCAGAGCAGATTGTATCAGATAGTTGGAGGTGGTCAACAGCTTTGATGTTGAGAAAGGAGATGAGGTGTTTGTCAGTGTTGTGGGGTGAGTATGAGGTAAGAGAGAAATTAAGGAACTTGTGATCAGACAGTGGGAACAAGGAGGGGGAAATATGAGTTAGGTTGAGGCCAACAGAGCAGACGAGGTCCTGTATGTGTCCCTTAATATGAGAGGCAAAATTGACATGCTGGGTAATATTGAACGAGTCCAGAACGCCAATGAAATCAGAGGCAAGATTTGAGTTTGAGTCCACGTGAGTATTCATATTGCCAAGAAACAGCAATCGGGGGGAGAGTGGGACAGCAATGGTGAGTTCAGACTGGAATGATTTGTTAGCTTTAGGAGGACGGTACACAAGTATAGTGGTCATAGAGCAAGGCTGGTGGAGCGGGGGTTACACAGGTAGCTATAACCAGCGGGAGTAGCTTGGTAAGAGAAGTTTCAGTTAGGAGGAGAAAGTCTAGCTTGTTGTCCGATATAAGTTATTGGAGCAAGGGGGCTTTGTTGTTCATTGATTGAGTGTTGAGGAGAACAAAGTTAGTATTGTGAGATTGAGAGGTGAGTTTATGGATAAGGGTAGGCTGAAGGGGGCGTAGGCAGTCATGAGAGAGTTAATGTTGCTACTAGTAGTATAGTTGCCAGACCAGTTGAAACATGAGCCACAACGCAGCTAACTGTGTCTACGTACGAAGCACAATGAGCGGGCAGGGCAAAGTACATCAGAGGAGAGGCGAGGAGTGCATGACAGCGATTTAGATCCAATAAAACATCAGATAAATCCACACAGAAACCACCACGGTCGGTAAAGCAGCATGCCAGAGCCCAACTTACCTATTCTTCACCAGCTAGCACTAGAACCCACTGTCAAAACATATCTGAAACACAACCTTTGCCAGCAGAACAAAAGCAAAGAGAGTGAGGAAACCAAGTTCATGAGATTGACGGCTGGTGCCCATGCGATGGCAAAAGAGTGGAGGCTGGGTTACCAGAGCAAGAGCCAGGGAGAGAAGCGCTTCAGGGGCGAGGCCGTAAAGCTAGTCTGCGAATAAGCAGGGGGAGAAGGGAGCTACACCGGGCCACGGGAGTGTCAAAGAGAGTAATCCGATAGGTATTCCAGAGGGAAATTCGAAATAGATCAATTCCAAGGCAATAATCCAGAGGTGGGTCGGGGAAACAGGAGCCCAGCGATCATATGATGAATCCAGGCATGTAGAGGTGATCACAGCAGTGTAGGTCAGCAAGCTAGTTAGCACTAATAAGCCAAGGTTGTAAAAGTCACAAAAAGTCAAGTAGGCTTAAAAGTGGACTAAACTATCGTTTAACGGTAAACAGACGAGTAAACACTGTTGCTATACAGGTAAATGTTTTACATATACTAGATCTCATATTACTGTACTGAACAATAAATCAATTTAATGTTTCAATATTGATATCACAAATGTATAATTTGTACATTTTTGTTACATTTGACAGTGTGAAACCTAGCAGTACTAGTTATTTCTCTGAGAGTGAGGAGGAAATATAGCATTTTGCAAAATTACATGATTATTTGTCTTGCTGAAATGAAACCATCAAGATTTTAAACAAATATATCTATGTCATTGAACAACCCCATGCCATGATTAGGCAGTTAAAAAAACATACCAATCTCTTTCATAATTTCTTTAAACAATAAAAACAAATTTACCAACATTTCTGAAAATGGATATAGCGTTTTGGAATTAAACTCTTCCACTCTTTCCTCTCTCACTCAGTGTGAGAACAGCAGGAGTTCTGACAGCTCTCTCCTACAGAACCCATGTGAGGGACAAACCCCCTGTGCTAGGAACCAACTGTCACCTCACCCCACCATGCCTTCATCCATATGCATACACTTTCAGCTGCACGCTCAACCATTCCCCCGCAAAGAGTCTCTCTCTCTCAAAAACAATTGGCTACAGTACAGTTACATGACTGTCAAAATAAGCATTTTCCCTTTCCTTAATTTAGTCTTCAACAGATCATGCATCACATTCTATTTTGTATTTAGATTAAAAATATATTAATACACTTTTTTTTCGGCCAACATGGTGAAAAATAACGCATTTCCCGAGTGAAGAAGGAGAGTGCTGTTGCTTGTTCTATCACCCTCCTCTTTCATGTTTCCCCTGGCACACAAGGTCACCCCGCCGACCGATTTGCATTTTATGAAATTGTTTCTGAGGAGAAGCATCTGATTTGTATTTATTATATGTACGTGTCAGGTTTTGCATTTGACATAGCCTGAATATTCAGCAGGTCTCCGGCATTAACATTTATGAAAAAATACAATAAATCAATTTAAAATACATGTTATAGGATGTTGAATGGGTCTGGCCAAAGAATTGATTGTCTCGGGGTGTTTGCCTAGACTGGAATGTAAAAGAGACCATAGGAATGTTTCATGTGGTTTGTTGATAGTAATATTATGTGCATTGTTGTCTGTGTGTGCATTTTTGTGTGTGTAATTTTGTGCAGTCGTCATTAGGTCCACACACAGAAAAATGCATGATGGTATTCTGTATATGAATTATGTCCACTGGTATGTACAGTTGAAGTCGGAATTTTACATACACTTAGGTTGGAGTCATTAAAACTCATTTTTCAACCACTCCACAAATGTCTTATTAACAAACTATAGTTTTGGGAAGTCGGTTAGGACATCTACTTTGTGCATGACACAAGTAATTTTTCAAACAATTGTTTACAGACACATTATTTCACTGAAAATTATAGGCACACACAATCCCATTATAGTACTTAGCGCATGAAGAAATCCTGACAGAGGTGAAACAATACATTTCCTTGCTTTTCAAAGCCACATTTGGGGCCAAGCAGTAAAAACACACATCCCACGACTTCACCGTGAGAATGCTATTTTAGCATCTCTCTCTGTCTGTCTCTCTCTGGCCCTCATTGCTTTCTCCAAAGCCACGACCACGAACGAGCAAAAGCCTTGCCGACACGTGTAGTCATTTGAAAATTGTTTTATACTAATGACATAAGTGCTGTTGGGGGGGACCTTGCACTGAGCCAATTGTAAAAAACGATTGCAGGGAATAGCGAGCATAGCGTGTTAATTATCACCTCTGCCTAACAACTGGCAAATGGAAGCGTGTGTTCTATTTGTCTCACAATTATCTGTGTGATATGGCGAGGTGCGGATATAGACGGGGACCCTGCCTGCCACTTTGTTTGTGGACAAAGGGCTGGACAATGGGCCACATCGGAAAAATGCATGGTTGCCAAGAAAGCATTAGTTTTGCTAGATTCTTAAAATGTGTGCACAGCATTTGTGTGTTGGAGTCACTTTTAATTCTTAATTGTTCTACTGTTTCTATCATAGGCCACGGTAATCGATGGGGGCTCAGGGCGGTACTATTCTGCCCATCTGATGAAGGTGCACATGGATCAGATTCAAACTTTGAAGACCGAGATCGAGTCATTAAAGGCAGACCAGCAGAAAGAGAAACATTTTCTGAGGGCAGAGAAAACAAAATAACCTCCATAGCAGGACATTATACCATTACCAACACCCCTCTGTATTTTGATACTTTGTGGATGGGGTCTCCCCAGTGGCGCAGTGCAAAATCAGTTGCTGAAGATGCAGGTTCGTTACCCATGCCGGCTGCCACCAAGAGACCCATGGGGCGGCTTTTGGTTACAATTTAGAATCCTCCAATCCTCTATATGTAATTATTGGCGGAGAGTCACGTCATATTTTTCTATATACTGTAGGTCTACCGTAGGCGACATGAGTATCACTAGTGTTGAGTAATGTGCTGTTTAAAGTGGTGTAGGTCTTATTTTGAGCATATTGAAGTTAGAAGCAATGTGATTTGAAGCACTAGCCTACAACTATTTTAGCACCGTTTCACACTGCTCTGAGACAAGCATGGGGGACTGGACTTTTTATTTTAATTGAATCTCCATTTGGGTATTGGTTAGACTACAATTATACAATTATGGTGTAGAAATGACATGCTCTTAGTGTAACCTTTATATAATATAAGCAATAGGTTTTGTTGTGCCCTCTTCACAGCTGTCTTGGTGTGCTTGGACCATGTTAGTTTGTTGGTGATGTGAACTCAACCTACTCCACTGCAGCCCCGTCAATGAGAATGGGGCGTGCTTGGTCCTCTTTTTCCCGTAGTCCACAATCATCTACTTTGTCTAGATCACGTTGAGGGAGAGGTTGTTGTCCTGGCAAGTCTCTGACCTCCTCCCTATAGGCTGTCTTGTCATTGTTGTTGATCAGGCCTACCACTTTTGTGTCATCGGCAAATTGAATAATGGTGTTGGAGTCGTGCTTGGCTGTGCAGTCATGAGTGAACAGGGAGTACCGGAGGGGACTGAGCACGCACCCTGAGGGGCCCATGTGTTGAGGATCACTATGGCGGATGTGTTGTTACCTTCCATTACCACCTGGGGGCGGCCCGTCAGGAAGTCCGGGATCCAGTTGCAGAGGGAGGTGTTAAGTCCCAGGGTCTTTAGTGGAGGTCGACCGATTATGATTTTTCTACACCGATACCGATTATTGGAGGACCAAAAAAAGCTGATACTGATTAAAATGCCGATTTTTATATATATATATTTGTAATAATGACAATTACAACAATACTGAATGAACACTTCTTTTAACTTAATATAATACATCAGTAAAATGTATTTAGTCTCAAATGAATAATGAAACATGTTCAATTTGTTTAAATAATGCAAAAACCCAGTGTTGGAGAAGAAAGTAAAAGTGCAATATGTGCCATGTAAAAACGATACCTTTTAAGTTTCTTGCTCAGAACATATGCAAACTGGTGGTTCCTTTTAACATGTCTTCAATATTCCCAGGTAAGAAGTTTTTGCAATTGTATAAGCTATTTTATTTGATTTAACTTATTTAATTAGTTATTTTTGGACCAGTGCTAGCTAGCTGGCTTATCTGCATATTTTTTATTTTTTTATTTAATTAGAGATGTTATATTTTATAATTTGACACTAATTAGGAGTGAAACTAGGGGATTTGAGGCAGTAGACATGACACATTAACTTTTAAAATGTCGAATTTCCTTATTAAACTACGGAATTAATGTAATGGATTTCATCATTGGTCCTGAAATGCAGAATTATGGATAAAGGTAATTCTCTTCATGGTGATAAATAGGTAAACAAAATGTATACAATATCCTCCTTTGCATATTTATTTATTTTATTTATTTCACCTTTATTTAACTAGGCAAGTCACTTTAAGAACAAATTCTTATTTACAATGAAGGCCTACCAGGGATCAGTGGGTTAACTGCCTTGTTCAGGTGCAGAACGACAGATTTTTACCTTGTCAGCTCAGGGATTCAATCTAGCAACTTTTCAGTTACTGGCCCCTCTAACCAAATGTATTAAATATAAAAACAGATACATAAATAAGGTAGGTAATTCAGACCGTTTGCTATGAGGCTAGAAATGTAGCTAAGATACATCCTGTTTCCATTGATCATCCTTGAAATGTTTCTACAACTTCATTGGAGTCCACATGTGGTAAATTCATTTGATTGGACGTGATTTGGAAAGGCTCACACCTGTCTATATAAGGTCCCACAGTTGACAGTGCATGTCAGAGCAAAAAACAAGCCATGAGGTTGAAGGAATTATCCGTAGAGCTCCGAGACAGGATTGTGTTGAGGCACGGAAGACGTCTGGAACCACCAAGCCTCTTCTGAGAGCTGGCCACACGGCCAAACTGAGCAATCGGGTGAAAAGGGCCTTGGTCTGGGAGGTGACCAAGAATCAGATGTTCACTCTGACAGAGCTCCAGAGTTCCTCTGCGGAGATGGGAGACCCTTCCAGATGGACAACCATCTCTGCAACACTCCACAAAGTCAGGCCTTTATGGTAGATCAGTAAAAGACACATAACAGCATGCTTGGAGTTTGCCACAAGGCACCTAAAGGACTCTCAGACCATGTGAAACAAGATTCTCTGGTCTGATGAAACCAACATTGAACTCTTTGGCCTGAATGCCAAGTGTCACGTCTGAAGGAAACCTGGGACCTTCCCTACAGTGAAGCATGGTGGTGGCAGCATCATGCTGTGGTGATGTTTTTCCGCAGCAGGGACTTGGCAACTTGTCAGGATCAAGGGAAAAAGGAAAGGAGCAAAGTACAGAGAGATCCTTGTTGAAAACCTGCTCCATAATGCTCAGGACCTCAGACTGGTGTGAAGGTTCACCTTCCACCTCGAATACATTTCAATTAACAGGTGTGCCTTGTTAAAAGTTCATTTGTGGAATTTCTTTCCTTATTGCGTTTGAGCCAATCAGTTGTGTTGTGACAAGGTAGGTGTGTTATAAAGCCCTCTTTGGTAAAGACGAAGTCCATATTATGGCAAGAAAAGTTCAAATAAGCAAAGAGAAATGACAGTCCATCATTACTTTAACCTCTTGCCTCTACTTGGGACGCTTGCGTCCCAACTAGAGCTCTGGAAATGCAAATGTGCTACGCTAAATGCTAATAGTATTAGTTAAAACTCAAAAGTTCATTAAAATACACATGCAGGGTATCAAATTAAAGCTACACTCGTTGTGAATCCAGGCAACAAGTCAGATTTTTAAAATGCTTTTCGGCGACAGCATGAGAAGCTATTATCTGATAGCATGCACCAATACACTACAACAGAAAAGCACAGCAGGGGACGTAAACAAAATAATTAGCATTTCGGCGTTACACAAACCGCACAATAAAATAGAAAACAGTCATTACCTTTCACCATCTTCTTTGCTGGCACTCCTAGATGTCCCATAAACACTATTGGGTCTTTATTTCGATTAAATCGGGCCATATAAAGCCAAGATATCGTTATATGTAGACTGTGTGATAAACGAAAAAAACAGCGATTTCACAACGTAACGTCATTTTTTAAAATTCAAAAAGTAGACGATAAACTTTCACAAAACACTTCGAAATACGTTTGTAATGCTACTTTAGGTATTAGTAAACGTTAATAAGCGATAAAAATCATCCGTAGGCGATGTAAATATCATTAGCTGTCGTCTTGGAAAAAATTTCAGGAGAGAGCTCTTCCGGAATGATCTGGGCGGAGACCGGAGGGAAGTCGTGCCCCTCTTTCGGTTCAACCAAGAATCAAAGATGATTCAATTCACAAGACTCTAGACAACATGGGGATGCTGTGGGAGTTGAATGCTCGGTCTTATCTAATTCGGCTCACTGTTAACAATTGCTGGAAGTGGCGCAAGGATATTTATTTCCATTTTCTGTGATCAGGTTTTCCTGCGCTTTCCGATGTAACGCACGTTATGTAATAGCCACAGTCGTGATTTAACCAGTTTTAAAAACGTCCGAGGGTTTCCTATCCACACATTCTAACCATATGAACGTACTATATTCCTGGCATGAGTAGCAGGGCGCTGAAATGTTGCGCGATTTTTAACAAAATGTTCAAAAAAGTAGAGGGTCGACTCTGTCAATTCTGAAAATGTCAAAACGTTTAAAGTTTCTTCAAGTGCAGTCCCAAAAAACATCAAGTGCTGTAAATGAAACTGGCTCTCATGAGGACCGCCATAGGAAAGCAAGACCCATATTTACCTCTGCTGCAGAGAATAAGTTCATTGGATTTTCCAGTCTCACAAATTGCAGCCTAAATAAATTCTTCACAGAGTTCAAGTAACAGACACATTTCAACATCAACTGTTCAGAGGAGTCTGGGTGAATCAGGCCTTCATGGTTGAATTGCTGTAAAGAAACCATTACTAAAGGACACCAATAAGAAGAAGAGACTTGCTTCAGCCAAGAAACACAAGCATTAGAACGGTGGAAATCTGTCCTTTGGTTTGATGAGTCCAACCACCGTGTCTTTGTGAGACGCAGAGTAGGTGAACGGATTATCTCCACGTGTGTGGTTCCCACCATGAAGCATGGAAGAGGAGGTGTGATGGTGTGGGGGTGCTTTGCTGGTGTCAATGTCAGTGATTTATTTAGAATTCAAGGCACACTTAACCAGCACCGCTACCACAGCATTCTGCAGCGATACTCCATCCCATCTGGTTTGTGCTTAGTGGGACTATCATTTATTTTTCAGCAGGACAATGACCCAACACATCTCCTGGCTGTGTAAGGACTATTTGTAAAGGATAGTGATTAGAGTGCTGCATCAGATGACCTGGCCTCCGCAATCCCCCGACCTCAACCCAATTGAGATGGTTTGAGATGAGTTGACCGCTCGAGTTGACCGCTCCACAGGTAGTATCACATTTTTCATTTCATTTCATTACAGTACAACGGCTTGATTTGTTTGATCGTAGCTAGCTACATAGCTAGCTACATAGCCGTCTTTGTATCAAAGATAATTGTGTAGTCTAGAGCGATTTCCTAGGTTAGCTAGCCAGCTATTGTCGTTCTTTTAACGCAACGTAACGTAATCAACACTGCTAGCTAGCCAGCTAGCCCCGAATAGCAGCACAGTAGAAACTATTACACTCAACGGAACGACTTGATTAGTGTAGTGTCAACAACGCAGCCACTGCCAGCTAGCCTACATAGTCAACAACGCAGCCTCTGCCAGCTAGCCTACTTCAGCAGTACTGTATCATTTGAATCATTTTAGTCAATAAGATTCTTGCTACGTAAGCTTAACTTTCTGAACACTCGAGACGTGTAGTCCACTTGTCATTCCAATCTCCTTTGCATTAGCGTAGCCTCTTGTGTAGCCTGTCAACTATGTGTCTGTCTATCCCTGTTCTCTCCTCTCTGCACAGACCATACAAACGCTCCACACCGCGTGGCCGCGGCCACCCTAATCTGGTGGTCCCAGCGCGCACGACCCACGTGGAGTTCAAGGTCTCCGGTAGCCTCTGGAACTGCCGATCTGCGGCCAACAAGGCAGAGTTCATCTCAGCCTATGCCTCCCTCCAGTCCCTCGACTTCTTGGCACTGACGGAAACATGGATCACCACAGACAACACTGCTACTCCTACTGCTCTCTCTTCGTCTGCCCACGTGTTCTCGCACACCCGAGAGCTTCTGGTCAGCGGGGTGGTGGCACCGGGATCCTCATCTCTCCCAAGTGGTCATTCTCTCTTTCTCCCCTTACCCATCTGTCTATCGCCTCCTTTGAATTCCATGCTGTCACAGTTACCAGCCCTTTCAAGCTTAACATCCTTATCATTTATCGCCCTCCAGGTTCCCTCGGAGAGTTCATCAATGAGCTTGATGCCTTGATAAGCTCCTTTCCTGAGGACGGCTCACCTCTCACAGTTCTGGGCGACTTTAACCTCCCCACGTCTACCTTTGACTCATTCCTCTCTGCCTCCTTCTTTCCACTCCTCTCCTCTTTTGACCTCACCCTCTCACCTTCCCCCCCCTACTCACAAGGCAGGAAATACGCTCAACCTCATCTTTTACTAGAAGCTGTTCTTCCACTAACCTCATTGCAACTCCCCTCCAAGTCTCCGACCACTACCTTGTATCCTTTTCCCTCTTGCTCTCATCCAACACTTCCCACACTGCCCCTACTCGGATGGTATCGCGCCGTCCCAACCTTCGCTCTCTCTCCCCCGCTACTCTCTCCTCTTCCATCCTATCATCTCTTCCCTCTGCTCAAACCTTCTCCAACCTATCTCCTGATTCTGCCTCCTCAACCCTCCTCTCCTCCCTTTCTGCATCCTTTGACTCTCTATGTCCCCTATCCTCCAGGCCGGCTCGGTCCTCCCCTCCCACTCCGTGGCTCGACGACTCATTGCGAGCTCACAGAACAGGGCTCCGGGCAGCCGAGCGGAAATGGAGGAAAACTCGCCTCCCTGCGGACCTGGCATCCTTTCACTCCCTCCTCTCTACATTTTCCTCTTCTCTCTCTGCTGCTAAAGCCACTTTCTACCACTCTAAATTCCAAGCATCTGCCTCTAACCCTAGGAAGCTCTTTGCCACCTTCTCCTCCCTCCTGAATCCTCCTCCCCCCTCCTCCCTCTCTGCAGATGACTTCGTCAACCATTTTGAAAAGAAGGTCGACGACATCCGATCCTCGTTTGCTAAGTCAAACGACACCGCTGGTTCTGCTCACACTGCCCTACCCTGTGCTCTGACCTCTTTCTCCCCTCTCTCTCCAGATGATATCTCGCGTCTTGTGACGGCCGGCCGCCCAACAACCTGCCCGCTTGACCCTATCCCCTCCTCTCTTCTCCAGACCATTTCCGGAGACCTTCTCCCTTACCTCACCTCGCTCATCAACTCATCCCTGACCGCTGGCTACGTCCCTTCCGTCTTCAAGAGAGCGAGAGTTGCACCCCTTCTGAAAAAACCTACACTCGATCCCTCCGATGTCAACAACTACAGACCAGTATCCCTTCTTTCTTTTCTCTCCAAAACTCTTGAACGTGCCGTCCTTGGCCAGCTCTCCCGCTATCTCTCTCAGAATGACCTTCTTGATCCATATCAGTCAGGTTTCAAGACTAGTCATTCAACTGACACTGCTCTTCTCTGTATCACGGAGGCGCTCCGCACTGCTAAAGCTAACTCTCTCTCCTCTGCTCTCATCCTTCTAGACCTATCGGCTGCCTTCGATACTGTGAAGCATCAGATCCTCCTCTCCACCCTCTCCGAGTTGGGCATCTCCGGCGCGGCCCACGCTTGGATTGCGTCCTACCTGACAGGTCGCTCCTACCAGGTGGCGTGGCGAGAATCTGTCTCCTCACCACGCGCTCTCACCACTGGCGTCCCCCAGGGCTCTGTTCTAGGCCCTCTCCTATTCTCGCTATACACCAAGTCACTTGGCTCTGTCATAACCTCACATGGTCTCTCCTATCATTGCTATGCAGACGACACACAATTAATCTTCTCCTTTCCCCCTTCTGATGACCAGGTGGTGAATCGCATCTCTGCATGTCTGGCAGACATATCAGTGTGGATGACGGATCACCACCTCAAGCTGAACCTCGGCAAGACGGAGCTGCTCTTCCTCCCGGGGAAGGACTGCCCGTTCCATGATCTCGCCATCACGGTTGACAACTCCATTGTGTCCTCCTCCCAGAGCGCTAAGAACCTTGGCGTGATCCTGGACAACACCCTGTCGTTCTCAACTAACATCAAGGCGGTGGCCCGTTCCTGTAGGTTCATGCTCTACAACACATATGTCAGAGTCAAGGCCCGCGGGCCACATCCGGCCCGCAAGAAGGTTTTTTACGGCCCCTGGGATGATCTTGATTTATTATTAGAACCGGCCCGCAGCAAGCCGGCAGCCCGCAGATCTTTTACACGCACCAATACTACATTTCCCACAATGCAAAGGTGACGCACCGAGCAGTAGGCTGCTTCATTTCAATATTTATTGGCACAGCAGTCGTCAGCATCACAGTAAAATTAACTTTCAGATACCCATCAAAAATGGCAAAACGGAAGGTGGATACTGAGAACCGGGGGTTTCAAACAAGGTGGGAGTCGGAGTATATGTTCACGAAGGTAGCTGGAAAACCTGTGTGTCTTCTGTGTGGAGAAAGTGTGGCGGTACTGAAAGAGTATAATCTGAGACGACATTATGAAACGAAACACGCGGACAAAAACAAGAATATGGACATGGAACAAAGGCTACAAAAGGCAGAGGAATTAAAACGAGGCCTCAAATCTCGACAGGCTCTGTTCAAAAAGCCAAATCACAAGGCCAGGCTGCTGTCAAGGCCAGTTTTATTTTGGCAGAAGAGATCGCTAAATCAGCCCGGCCATTTACGGAGGGGGATTTCATCAAAAACTGCATGATTAAAGTTTGTGACGAAGTTTGCCCAGAAAAAAAGGCAACTCTTTTTAAATGTGAGTCTGAGCAGAAACACCATTGCCGAGAGAGTAGACCAGTTGTCCATCAATCTAAAAGAGCAGCTTGTGAAAAAGGGAAAAGATTTTATTGCATATTCCTTGGCTGTGGATGAGAGCACCGACATTTCTGACATTGCCCAGTTGTCAATTTTCATCCGCGGAGTGGACTCCAACCTAAGCGTGACAGAGGAGTTTTTGGCTTTACGTCCTATGCATGGCACAACTACGGGGCATGATTTGTATGAAGAGGTGTCAAGATGTGTAAATGAGATGGAGCTGCCTTGGGAAAAACTCGTGGGTTTGACAACCGACGGAGCACCTGCGATGTGTGGACACAGGAGCGGACTGGTGGCGAAGATACGGGAAAAGATGCAAGAGGAAAACGCGACAGGTGAGCTGACAGCTTATCATTGTATCATACACCAGGAAGCGTTGTGCGGTAAAGCCTTGAAAATGGAGCATGTAATGAGCATCATCACGCGCACAGTTAACTTTATCAGAGCCAAAGGTTTGAATCACCGCCAGTTCAAGGCATTTCTGACGGAGTTAGAAACGGAGCATGGTGATTTGCCTTATCACACAGAGGTGCGATGGCTAAGCCAGGGAAAGGTGCTTCAAAGATGTTTCGAGCTTCGTGAGGAGATTTGTCTGATCTTGGACAGCAAAGGGAAAGACACAACACAACTCCGAGACGAAATGTTTCTGTGTGAAATGGCTTTTCTGTGTGACATTACGAGTCATCTGAATGCAATAAACTTGCAGCTGCAGGGTCGGGATCGTGTCATCTCTGATATGTACAGTACAGTGAAGGCATTTAAAACCAAACTGACTCTGTGGGAGACGCAGATGCGGAAAGAAAATTTGAGCCACTTTCCCAGCTGCCAGACCATGAAAGAGAAGCTCTCTACCAGTGCGTTCCCGAGCACACAGTTGGCTGATAAAATAGGTATGCTTGCCGCTGACTTTCGACGCCGATTTGCTGACTTTGAAGCACAAAAAAGCAGGTTGGAACTGCTCGGTAACCCATTTGCTGTTGACGTGGAAAGCTCACCACCAAACCTCCAAATGGAGTTGATTGACCTCCAATGCAATGATGCACTGAGGGCAAAATATGCGGCAGTGGGTGCTGCGGAGTTCGCCCGTTTCCTCCCGGCACAATGCCCCAGCTGCGCATCCAGGCTGCTCAAACGTTGTCTATGTTTGGCAGCACATACCTGTGTGAACAACTGTTTTCTTTGATGAACCTGAACAAAACATCACACAGAAGTCGACTTACTGCTGAACACCTCCACTCAATTCTGAGGATTTCTTCAGCTCAGAGCCTTACCCCGAACATTGATGAACTTGTGGAAAAGATGGGACACCACCAAGTATCACCCTCAACCTCAAACAAGTGAACATTACTGTGCAATCACATATTTAGAGTTTTTACTCAGTTCAAGTTTAAAAGTTAAAATTTAATATTTGTTTTCACTGCATGTTACTTCTCCTTAAACAAAGTGTTGTTTTTGATTAATAGATTTTTGCACTTTATTTTTTTGTATTTCAATCCAATTATATTTTAAAAATATTTCAGTTGAGTGGATGATAGAAAATTGCTATTATTGTTTTTTCTTTGAAGTAAATTTAGCCCACTTTTGCTAAAATAGAAAATATAGTCTACTGATGGTGCCTTGAATACCGGTTTCTTTCATTTAATGTTCATGTTATGGGGATATTTATATAAAGGAAATTTGTCTTTTGTGTCTGTTGAAAATTAAAGATTACTGACAGAGCCATAAGAAAATATTGCTTTATTTATCTGATCATATTGTAATATATTTGTTAGGTTTTCAGTAGGTTCAATTAGGTTCACTAGACTATATGCGTCATTTAAAAATTTTCAATGAACATTCGAACAGTCCGGCCCTCGTCTTGTAGCTGATTTTTTTATTTGGCCCTCCGTCCATTTGACTTTGACACCCCTGCTCTACAACATCCGCAGAGTACGACCCTGCCTCACACAGGAAGCGGCGCAGGTCCTAATCCAGGCACTTGTCATCTCCCGTCTGGATTACTGCAACTCGCTGTTGGCTGGGCTCCCTGCCTGTGCCATTAAACCCCTACAACTCATCCAGAATCCAGAACGCCGCAGCCCGTCTGGTGTTCAACCTTCCCAAGTTCTCTCACGTCACCCCGCTCCTCCTCAGGGGTTTAATGGCACAGGCAGGGAGCCCAGCCAACAGCGAGTTGCAGTAATCCAGACGGGAGATGACAAGTGCCTGGATTAGGACCTGCGCTGCTTCCTGTGTGAGGCAGGGTCGTACTCTGCGGATGTTGTAGAGCATGAACCTACAAGAACGGGCCACCGCCTTGATGTTAGTTGAGAACGACAGGGTGTTGTCCAGGATCACGCCAAGGTTCTTAGCGCTCTGGGAGGAGGACACAATGGAGTTGTCAACCGTGATGGCGAGATCATGGAACGGGCAGTCCTTCCCCGGGAGGAAGAGCAGCTCCGTCTTGCCGAGGTTCAGCTTGAGGTGGTGATCCGTCATCCACACTGATATGTCTGCCAGACATGCAGAGATGCGATTCACCACCTGGTCATCAGAAGGGGGAAAGGAGAAGATTAATTGTGTGTCGTCTGCATAGCAATGATAGGAGAGACCATGTGAGGTTATGACAGAGCCAAGTGACTTGGTGTATAGCGAGAATAGGAGAGGGCCTAGAACAGAGCCCTGGGGACGCCAGTGGTGAGAGCGCGTGGTGAGGAGACAGATTCTCGCCACGCCACCTGGTAGGAGCGACCTGTCAGGTAGGACGCAATCCAAGCGTGGGCCGCGCCGGAGATGCCCAACTCGGAGAGGGTGGAGAGGAGGATCTGATGGTTCACAGTATCGAAGGCAGCCGATAGGTCTAGAAGGATGAGAGCAGAGGAGAGAGAGTTAGCTTTAGCAGTGCGGAGGGCCTCCGTGATACAGAGAAGAGCAGTCTCAGTTGAATGACTAGTCTTGAAACCTGACTGATTTGGATCAAGAAGGTCATTCTGAGAGAGATAGCGGGAGAGCTGGCCAAGGACGGCACGTTCAAGAGTTTTGGAGAGAAAAGAAAGAAGGGATACTGGTCTGTAGTTGTTGACATCGGAGGGATCGAGTGTAGGTTTTTTCAGAAGGGGTGCAACTCTCGCTCTCTTGAAGACAGAAGGGACGTAGCCAGCGGTCAGGGATGAGTTGATGAGCGAGGTGAGGTAAGGGAGAAGGTCTCCGGAAATGGTCTGGAGAAGAGAGGAGGGAATAGGGTCAAGCGGGCAGGTTGTTGGGCGGCCGGCCGTCACAAGACGCAAGATTTCATCTGGAGAGAGAGGGGAGAAAGAGGTCAGAGCACAGGGTAGGGCAGTGTGAGCAGAACCAGCGGTGTCGTTTGACTTAGCAAACGAGGATCGGATGTCGTCGACCTTCTTTTCAAAATGGTTGACGAAGTCATCTGCAGAGAGGGAGGAGGGGGGAGGAGGATTCAGGAGGGAGGAGAAGGTGGCAAAGAGCTTCCTAGGGTTAGAGGCAGATGCTTGGACTTTAGAGTGGTAGAAAGTGGCTTTAGCAGCAGAGACAGAAGAGGAAAATGTAGAGAGGAGGGAGTGAAAGGATGCCAGGTCCGCAGGGAGGCGAGTTTTCCTCCATTTCCGCTCGGCTGCCCGGAGCCCTGTTCTGTGAGCTCGCAATGAGTCGTCGAGCCACGGAGCAGGAGGGGAGGACCGAGCCGGCCTGGAGGATAGGGGACATAGAGAATCAAGGGATGCAGAAAGGGAGGAGAGGAGGGTTGAGGAGGCAGAATCAGGAGATAGGTTGGAGAAGGTTTGAGCAGAGGGAAGAGATGATAGGATGGAAGAGGAAAGAGTAGCGGGGGAGAGAGAGCGAAGATTGGGACGGCGCGATACCATCCGAGTAGGGGCAGTGTGGGAAGTGTTGGATGAGAGCAAGAGGGAAAAGGATACAAGGTAGTGGTCGGAGACTTGGAGGGGAGTTGCAGTGAGGCTAGTGGAAGAACAGCATCTAGTAAAGATGAGGTCGAGCGTATTGCCTGCCTTGTGAGTAGAGGGGGAAGGTGAGAGGGTGAGGTCAAAAGAGGAGAGGAGTGGAAAGAAGGAGGCAGAGAGGAATGAGTCAAAGGTAGACGTGGGGAGGTTAAAGTCGCCCAGAACTGTGAGAGGTGAGCCATCCTCAGGAAAGGAGCTCATGTGGTACCCTTCCTGCAGGCTCATCCTGACATGACCCTCCAGCAGGACAATGCCACCAGCCATACTGCTCGTTCTGTGTGTGATTTCCTGCAAGACAGGAATGTCAGTGTTCTGCCATGGCCAGCGAAGAGCCCGGATCTCCATTGCATTGAGCACGTAAGGGACTTGTTGGATCGGAGGGTGAGGGCTAGGGCCATTCCCCCCCAGAAATGTCCGAGAACTTGTAGGTGCCTTGGTGGAAGAGTGTGGTAATGTCTCACAGCAAGAACTGGCAAATCTGGTGCAGGTCATGAGGAGGAGATGCACTGCAGTACTTAATGCAGCTGGTGGCCACACCAGATACGGACTGTTACTTTTGATTTTGACCTGCCCTTTGTTCAGGGACACATTATTCAATTTCTGTTGGTCACATGTCTGTGGAACTTGTCATGGTCATACAAATATTTGCACATGTTAAGTTAGCTGAAAATAAACGCAGTTGACAGAGAGAGGACGTTTCTTTTTTTTCTGAGTTTATATACAAATTCTAATCAGTGGGAATATGGGACAGGTGTGTGTGATGAAAGTTCCCGGAGGGATCTGTGACAGTGTGTGTGGGTGGACCATTTCAATTTGTCCATGACGTCTCCACTGGTCAGTGTGGAGTAGGGTTGAATCTGACATCCACATATACTTTATTTGTCATTGAAAAGAGATATGATAAAGTGAGTTGGTTTGACTTGAACATTGAAGACCAGCTTTGTCGGCAGGGTGAGTAGCTTGCAGTGAGGGAATTGCACTCCCACTTTAGGAGAAGGATGTTTTTGTCAGAATGGCACTGGAGAAAATGAAGGCCGTTTTACAGGTTCCTGATAAAAAATTATTGTACTAATTCTGTGTTTTGCCCTGATCATAATACAGGGGTTCCCAAACATTTTTGGCCCATGAGCCCATTTTGAAATCCAAACTCTCACGACCCCAATCATGTGAAAAAAAAACATGTATCAGCCAATGTTCACTTTTTTATTTGGGGAAATGGCAGTCAATTGAAAAACATTCTAATAGTATTTCTCATTTGTCTTCACAACTCACCATCACATACTTTTACTGTGGGGCTGTAACAGTTAATTGCAAATTAGTTTGACATAATGTCTCTTATCTCACCACCACTAATGAGATGGGTGCGCTTGGTGCACATCGCGTCAGAGGTTCTCAATGTCAGGGGCGTGGTGGACAGCGCATATGGGTCGGCAGGGTGTCCTAGTGGTTAGAGCATTGGACTAGTAACCGGAAGGTTTCAAGTTCAAATCCCCGAGCTGACAAGGTACAAATCTGTCGTTCTGCCCCTAAACAGGCAGTTAACCCACTGTTCATAGGCCGTCATTGAAAATAAGAATTTGTTCTTAAGGAGAAGTCTATATTTAATTATGTGAATAACACTTGTATCTTTTATCAATGTTTATGAGTATTTCTGCAAAATCACCTTTTGTTTTGGAACAAAACATTACACATAACACTGCAGGCGCCAATGTAAACTAAGATTTTTGGATATAAATATGCACATTACCGAACAAAACATACATGTATTGTGTAACATGACGTCCTATGAGTGTCATCTGATGAAGATCATCAACGGTTAGTGATTAATTGTATCTATATTTCTGCTTTTTGTGAATCCCATCTTTGGCTGGAAAAATGGCTTTGTGTTTTTTCTGCTTGGCGGTGATCTAACATAATCATATGTTGTGCTTTCACTGTAAAGCATTTTTGAAATCGGACACAGAAGTTTCTTTCATTTGCTGTATTGGACTTGTTAATGTGTGAAAGTTACATATTTCAAAAAAATATTTTTGAATTCCGTGTGCTGCCTTTTCAGTGGAATTTTGTCAAAGGGTTCCGCTAGCAAGGTTAATTTCCTGCAATTCTACATATTTTGCAGAGAAACTGCTGCAGTTTTAAAGCAAGTATGCTGCAATTCTACACATTTTGCCCAGGGTTGGAGAGATAATTAATTTCATGCAATTCTACTCATTTTGCCATAGCCTGTTATCCTCATGGCATAAGAGGTTAACCTCATGGCATAAGTTATCTGAGTGAGTGACTAACAATGTCAATGGGGGACCCCTGGAGGGCCCCTGGGAAGTTTAGATAGTTGGCTAGACTAACTTACTAATAAAAACATGTTAGCTGACTTGGGCTAATTGAGTGACTGTCATGCACAAGAAAATGTCAAAATTGCCCCTTGTGTATTCTACAATTCTAACTCTCAACAGTAAGTTGAGACCCCGACTGAGTCCCCTATTGGCTCGTGGCCCTAAGTGACCGCTTATGCCGAGAGCCGGCCCTACCTGTAAGCATTGCCTTGTAGAGGTCCAAATGGGGATGACACCGACTCACATGGCCCTGTTATCACCATCTGGCTCCAGCCTTGTCTCAACTTACTAACGAGCCAGGCAACTATACCTGATGTGAGGTATGACCTGTTGTTATTCACTATCACACTGGGCCTGGACGGTCACGCCTGCAGGCACCAAACTCAGTGTGCTTCATTGACAATCTGTTGTTCTTTAGGAGGTGTCTGTTTTATCTAAAGGGGGCCGACCCTAAGGTGATTCAGAACTCAATTTACTATGGTAGGATAGGTTTCTTATTCTTATTTTGTAATATTTGCAGTGCCATTCAGCCTGTCATTAGATCTATTTTCACTTGTGTACTTGCTTATATCACAGTTTAGTGTGAACCCCTTTTTACTCAAACCAACACAGGATTTAATCTTCTCCAGCAAATGACCCCAACACTGAAGACCAGGACAGGCAAGAATTTTCAAGGTATGTTTTATTTTTAATTCCTGGATTGGACCCCGTTACCCACCTCCCACAGCAGATTTCCCAGACTGCTGACACAATAGAGTCCCCTCAAGTTGATTACCCTCCCCCTGACTCCCTCAGGTAAATAAATATCGGGCATGCAAAAGTGACACACTGCACACTGAATTATTTTGATATGGCACTACAACAATATGGTAAAAGGCACTACAAATCTCATTCCACTGCACAATAAATTAGTCTGATACGGCCCTGTACTAGATAGTTATTCTAAGGGAAGACACTGTAAACAATATGGTGAAAGTTACTACAATCTCGTTCGGGAGCTGCACACAAAATAGGACCCACCCTTGGCCCAGCTCTACACTGCCAACCCCTCTCATGTACTCTCTGCTGCTACGGGACAAAACAGGAAGGGGGATAGACGGACAAAATATGGAAAGGGGGGGATAGGTTTTCGATTTCTAGGGCACGATGAAAACCATATCCCCATAAAATCTAAATTAATGTCTCTGTATGGCGATATCCAGATCCGCACAGCTCCCTGTCCTGGAACGTACCCGGTCTGAGACTCTGCTTGGCGATGTCACCGATGGCCCCGCCTCCGGTGCTAAACGAGAGGAAGACAGACGACAGGGAAACCTGTCGACTAGTGGCTTTCAGTCGTGTGGCAAAACTTCCCAGAGAAAGAAAGAGTAGTGTAAAGGGGAACACAGGAAGAATCATGTCCCTTTACCTGTCGGATCTAATGCTCCTTGAACCAATGCCTCCCTCGGTCCTCTGCTCTCGGATCACCACTCAGCTCAACAGACCCAGTTCTTCGTCAGCGCAGCAGCCAACTTCCTTACTGAAATTTTCCAGTAAGACTTCGCGTCCCGCAGACACTGGTGCAGTGTGATCACAGCAAACACCCAAACAAACATGGCAACTTGCATCGGGGACCTATCCCCACGAGAGACATTATCCCCAAACACCACAAAACACATGGCTTTTAAAGGAAATGACAGCCAAACCCCAGCTACCTTTCTGATTACTTAACTCGCTGCAGGTGCGGGGTGGAATTGCATCTGGGCACGGATAGGGGCAAGGCTGCTCAAGGTTCCAATAAATTGTCTGTATGTCTGTATTGGTCCCGCTCCCTCTGGTCGTATACGAAGGACTGGCAGTCCAGGCCGATGGTCTCCTAGAATGACAAAAGACTGTGGTTGCCATCGGAGGGCTAGTTTACACTGATCACAAGATCCTCAGGAGCACTTTGTCCGCTTGTCGTACCTCTGTGTCTTGCTCTCGCTGATGTCGGGTCCTTGCCTTGGGTGTCTCACCCATCCATCTAGGTCCATCCACAGTGTCTGGGCCTCCACACCTGAAATCACAATAACAGGAAGATGGGCATGCCAAAAATGACAAAGAATGGGGTAAGCCCAGTGCTGCTATGTTCAGTGTTGTTGTATGCCTGGAGAAGCATGGGTAACTACTCTGGCCAATGCATCTGCTCATCTTGCCCCAGGGACACCAGGAGAGAAACCAATGTTTTATTAAACTGCTCACAGGCCCCATTGCCCTGAGGGCGGTAGGGAGTGGTTTGGATCGTGGCACAACCATACAGGTGTCAGAACTGGGCTACAAGTGCAGATTCAAAAGTTGTCCCCCAATCAGACAAAATCTGCTAAGGACAACCCTAGTGTTGCACTATAGTTGACTAGAGGGCTTTTACAGTGGTCTCTGCAGTTTGGTCTTTTTTGGGCACAGCCACCTATATCTGGAAAATAGACGAGCAGGTAAGGGTAAGTAATCACGAGGCTGACCCAGGGATAGATAGTCAATGGCCAAAATCTTCAATGGGTAACTGGTAGTGATTGGCATGAAGGATGCCCTTACCTCTGGTCCCGGTTTCCTCTGCACACACAGGGGGAACTCCAATGTCTATCGTCATCTCCGAGCCGGGGCCAGTAGAATCCCTACCCCAAAGCTGTTTCGGTTCAGATGGCACTCAAGTTTCCAATTGAGGTGTGTTATCTCTCCCACAAGTCTTTGGTGGCAGTGTTAGGCTCCAGGATCTGCCACCTCCAGGTGTCCTCAACTTCCTCCTAGACTCTACAGCTGAAAAAGGTTGAGAGGGTTATCTACTCTTGCCCCATTAGATTTTAGCTTGTCTCGCTCTGGCTAAAATTAGTTGTTGATCATAGGGAGGGAGAGAGCCCACCTGTTAATTGTTATTTGATCAATAGGACTGTACAGTTCCCAAATGTATGTGGATTCCCATGGTATTTTCAGAAAACCATTCAGGTGTATTTTGTGGCTTTAGGAAAATGCTTTCCAATGGTCTAAAGTCATGCTGCTGCTACTGCCTGTAAAACATACACTCCAGTTCAAAGTGAATGATGGCAGGCCCATGTGGAAAATTACTTATTTGCATATAGGCCTACTATAGCTTGATTGACTATGGCGCAGCGGTCTGTGTAGTCTGGTCTTGGACAAGACTGCTATGCTTTTATTTCATTTTATTTACTGCTGTGTCTATTAATTGTCCAAACGTAAGGCCACTTTCCCACTCTATATTGCTATATAATTTTCACAGATGCTTTACTCTACGTCGCACGATTCAAATTCATACCACGCAGGGCTGAGTGTCTGCAGGTTTTTGTTCCTTCCTTGGTCTTGATTGATGAATTAAGGTCACTGATTTGTAGTGATCTCCCCTCACTTGGTTTTTTCCTGGTCTTAATTGAAAGGAAAACACAAAAACCAGAAGACACTAGGCCCTCCATGGAATGAGTTTGACAACCCTGCTCCACGCCATCCCCAAACATGCTATGAAAGTATAAAAATGTGAAAATGATCATATCTCAGGGCTCGCTTGTCAGAAAATGTTTAAAAAAAGGCATCATATTTTGCCTGGGTTTGTACAGTATATAAACAGATTTAATTTAGCTAAAATGCTGTCAATTCCATATGTTAGCTTAGTAGAACCCCCGCCCCACCCAAAGGGCTTAGACCTTTAGTGTAAATACCAAATGGCGATCAGCAGTTGGCAATGAAGCATTTTATCACCTTTCAATTAAACATTCTGTCTGAGAGTGTATTCCAGACAACTCTAATATGCAGACCTATTCTAGTAATCTATGGGACTATTTCTCTAGTTTTCAGGTAATCTATTATTTTCTCATGGTTACTGGCATGTAAGGGATAACATAGCCCTCAGCTCAGGTAGACTTTACATTTTAGGCCTAGGTTTAAGGTTATCATTGTCACTCATTGTGCATGCTCCATTGGGCATGCTCTCCATGTTGCAGATGCCTCAGGTACTGCTTAGCAGTATCAGTACTAGCATTAGCCCCTAGTCGATGTCCATGCCCCCAGTGGAAATCTAATTAGCAGAAGAAAATAAATCCCATCAAAATCTGTCTGTTTAAGCAAGATATATCTGTTTTGTTGCAATCTACCGCATCCACCAATGGTGCCCTTCCTTTGTGGTCTCAACTAGACCTTGTTTAAAATGTTTCAAGAAATAATCATATTTATATGCCTAGCTATGAAAAAATATACATTGTTTAAAAACTTCTTAAGGCTAGGGGGAACTATTTTCATGTCCAGAAGAAAAGTGTGCCCAAAGTAAACTGCCTGCTACTCAGGCCCAGAATTGGTATATTGGTATATTTGGATAGAGAACACTCTGATGCTTCTAAAACTGTTAAAATTATGTCTGTGAGTATAACACAATTTATTGGGCAGGTGAAACCCTGAGGACAAACCATCCAGACATTTTGTTTTGAGGTCACTCTCTTTTCAATGGGGTTTCTATATGGATCTCGATTTCTAAGGCACTTGCTTGCAGTTCCTATCGCTTCCACTAGATGTCAACAGTCTTTAGAAATTGGTTGATGTTTTTCCTTTGAGAAATGAAGTAGCCGCCATTTCCTATCTGGGTGGATAGCCAAGTGTACTGTTGTGGTTGGGGCGCACGACCTGAAGGCTCGCTCCACTTTGTTTTAGTCCGGTATCGAACACAGTTTATTCTGTCTTAAATGTTAGATTATTTAAGTAAAAAAATACCTAAAGTTGAATTAGGAAAGTTGTTTGAAATGTTTGGATCGAGTTTCCAGGTAACTTATTAGATATTTTGTAGTCATGTTGCGCGAGTTGGAACCGGTGTATTTTCTGAATCAAACGCGTCAAATAAATGGGCCTTTGGGGATATAACGACGGAATGTATCGAACAAAAGTACCATTTGTGATGTTTAATGGACACATTGGAGTGCCAACAGAAGATCTTCAAAGGCATGAATTATATAGTTATTCCTGAGTTTTGTGTCGCGCCTGGCGGGTTGAAATATTATTTTCATGTGTTTGTTTGATGGGGTGCTGTCCTCAGGTAATAGCACGGTTTGCTTTCGCCGTTAGGGTTAGGGCCTTTTTGAAATCTGACACTGTGGCTGGATTAACAAGAAGTTCATCTTTAAACCGATGTGTAACACTTGTATGATTCATGAATTATTATTATGAGTATTTCTGTTTTTGAATTTGGTGCGCTGCTATTTCACTGGGTGTTAACGGGATTGGCGAGCAAAGGGATCACTAAGAAGTTAAAGCACACATTTCATAAAGTACAGCTCCATTAATGTGAATGAGTGGCTTGTAAAATCATGACTCCAATTTCGAGTGTTCAGTTCACTGTTCATCGGTTGGGGGCCCTGCGTGCTCTGGGCGTTACCGACTAAAATTAACAAAATTAGTTGTCCGGTTGCTTCTCTCTTACTGCATTGCAATCTGTTATATAACACTGTATACTGTAGATGCTGGTGGTTGGCTGTGTTCATAGGTAAAATGTTGTCATGTACCACGATGGCAGGTCATCTTGCTCAGCAAGAGCACAATGGCTATACGTCACATGAGGAATAAGGTCATAGTTCCTGAGACGCTATCTCAGTACGGTGGATTACAGTGCGGTTAGATGAGTAGATTATTTTAATTTACCAAATGGCAGGTTCATCTTGACTCAGTGAAGAGGAAGTCGGGTGGGTAAAAATGAGGAAAAGTCTACTTATAGTTCTGAGATTGGGGAATTATGGCATAGTATTACATGGGTATCTTATTTTTATTTTCTTATTTAACCTTTATTTAACAAGGCAAGTCAGTTTAAATACAAATTCTTATTTACAATGATGGCCTACCTGGGAACCATGGGTTAACTGCCTTATTCAGGGGCAGAACAACATATTTTTACCTTGTCGGCTCGGAGATTTGATCCAGCAACCTTTCACTTACTGGCGCAATGCTCTAACCACCAGGCTACCTGCCACCACTAAACTTATCATGTTTATCTTGCCTTAGCGAGGTCACTGGGCGGTGAGTAACATGAGAAATACGCCTACTTTTGATTTCTGAGAAGCTATCTCAGTATTGCTTGCATGCTGTATCCTACACACAGTTTCACATTCATCCTACACCACTGGAGGCTGAGGGGAGGAAGACTCATTATGGGACGGCAGGGTAGCCTAGTGGTTAGAGCGTTGGACTAGTAACCGGTTGCAAATTCGAATCCCCGAGCTGACAAGGTACAAACCTGTCGTTCTGCCCCTGAACAGGCATTTTACCCACTGTTCCTAGGCCGTCATTGAAAATAAGAAACCTTTTATGGCTGCTGTCCCTGTACAGGGATCAACATCAGGGGACATTTCAGTGACAACTAATAGCACTCGATAAAACTCAAACTTTCATTAAAACACACATGCAGGGTACTCAATTAAAGCTACACTCGTTGTGAATCTAGCCAACATGTCAGATTTTAAAATGTTTTTCGGCAAAAGCATGAGAAGCTATTATCTGATGGCATGCAACCCCCCGAAATACCTGAAGGGGACGTAAAACAAAAGAATTAGCGTAGCCGGCGCTACACAAAACGCAGAAATAAAATATAAAACATTCATTACCTTTGACGAGCTTCTTTGTTGACACTCCTATGTCCCATAAACATCACAATTGGGTATTTTTTTTCCGATTAAATCCGTCCATGTATACCCAAAATGTCCATTTATGAAGCCCGTCTGATCCAGGAAAAAACAGCTTTCCAAAACGCAACGTCATTTTTTAAAATTAAAAAAGTTGCCTATAAACTTTGACAAAACACTTCAAACTACTTTTGTAATCCAACTTTAGGTATTAGTAAACGTTAATAATCGATCAAATTGATCTGTATTGATCTGTATTCAATAGCAGCAAGTCTTGAAATCTTGGTCGATATTCTCTCTTTTAAAACTTCCTCCGGTGTACCCGATGACAGGAAGTGCCTATTCTTCATTTCACCAAGGATTAACTTCAACCCAATTGCCAAGACTGGCGACATCGTGTGGAAGCTGTAGGCATTGTAAACTGGGCGCTATCTATTTTCCCTTGCCATAGACAAAACAGAGTACTGGCGGAGGGATATTTTGTTTTGTTTTTTGTGAACAGTTTTCCTTGGGGTTTTGCCTGCTACACATGTTCTGTTATAGTCACAGACATGATTCAACCAGTTTTAGAAACTTCAGAGTGTTTTCTATCCACACATACTAATCATATGCATATACTATATTCCTGGCATGAGTAGCAGGACGTTGAAATGTTGCGGACTGTGTGTGGAAAATATATCTATCTTTTTGTATCTTTTTGGCTGCTTTGTTATCTAAAGGCTGTACTCAGATTATTGCATGGTTTGCTTTCTCCGTAAAGTTTTGAAATCTGACACAGCGGTTGCATTATGCAGAAGTTTATTGAAAGTTCTATGTAGAAATGTCATATCTTTATCAATGTTTATTATGAGTATTTCTGTAAATTGATGTGGCTCTCTGCAATATCACTGCATGTTTTAGAACTACTGAACGTAACGCGCCAATGTAAACTTGTGTAACATGAAGTCCTATGAGTGTCATCTGGTGAAGATCATCAAAGGTTAGTGATTTTTTTTTTTAAATGGCTGTGTTTTTCTGTGGCTTGGTGGTGACCTAACATAATTGTTTGTGGTGCTTTCGCTGTAAATCCTTTTTCAAATCAGACACTGTGGCTGGAGTAACGAGCATTTTATCTTTAAAATGGTGTAAAATACTTGTATGCTTGAGGAATTTTAACATTCAGGTATTCCCTTGCACAATTGGTGGCTGACTAAATACTTTTTTGCCCCACTGTATATGACGTTGCTGGTCTACCTTAAAGGTAATGGCATGCATCTAACAAACAGTTTTTTGTGTCTGGCAGTTCTTCTGATCTTTTGGCTATTGGTATAGCATACCTTGCTCAAATTTAGCTAAGACAGTCTGGGACTGGTCTGAGCTGGAAGGGTAAACTGAACATGTGCTAAAGCTTCTTAGAGCTCCCCCCTACTTTGTGCAATTTCCGCCTGAAGACATACCCAAATCTAACAGCCTGTAGCTCAGGCACAGAACCAAGGATATGCATATTCTTGGTACCATTTGAAAGAAAACACTCTGAAGTTTGTGGAAATGTGAATTGAATGTCGGAGAATATAACACAATAGATCTGGTTTAGATAAAACAATGACATACGTTTTTTTTATTTATTTTTGTATCATCATCTTTAAAATGAACAAGATGAAACAATCATTCAGATAGGATGATGGGGACAAATTCAGTGAAACCTATAAGAGGGCCACAGTACCTGTGCAAAGTTTCAGAATGATAACTTCAAAAATGAGTGTGCTACATGACATTTATCATGAAGTCACCCAGGTGTCCCACACATGTAGCCCAAATGTACCAAAATGGCCAAATTGGTGAAGTTATACATTTTGAAACAAATATCTATATACAAAATACCAAAATGGTATTCTAACACACCCCTCCAAAAAAATTTGAGAAATAAAAAAGAAAAAAATGGGGAAAAAATAACTATTGATTAAAAAATATATATATATATATAACATGGGTAACTATTTACACACTTTCAATATTTGGAAGACCCTCAGTCCTCTTTCAAATCAAATCTATTTATATAGCCCCAGCCTAAAACCCCAAACAGCAAGCAATGCAGGTGTACAAGCACGGTGGCTAGAAAAAACTCCCTAGAAAGGAAAAAACCTAGGAAAAAACCTAGAGAGTAACCAGGCTATGAAGGGCGGCCAGTCCTCTTCTGACTGTGCCGGGTGGAGATCACAGTGGTTGTAGAGGGTGCAACAGGACAGCACCTCAAGAGTAAAAATCAACAGTTTAGGGTTCCATAGCCACAGGCAGACCAGTTGAAACTGGAACAGTGGCAAGGCCAGGTGGACTGGGGACAGCAAGGAGTCATCATGCCAGGTAGTCCTGACGCATGGTCCTAGGGCTCAGGTCCTCCGAGAGAGAGAAAGAGAGAATTAGAGAGAGCATACTTAAATTTACACAGGACACCGGATAAGACTCCCATTCGGAGTCAGTGTCACTGTGAAAGAAAATGTTCAGTTAGAATAGTTTCACATATGAGCCCTGTATCAACAGGTATAATAAACAGATATATAGAGAGAGTACAGGGAACATAATAAGGTTGAATATATTATTATGACCTGCTAGATCTGTCTATTTTATATTATGACATTTCAGCTTGATCTACTGTCTCTATTATATTATGACAGACCAGCTAGATCTACTGTCTTTATTATATTACAACAGACCAGCTGTATCTACTGTCTCCATTTTACTTTGGCCATTGTTGTGGGCCTGCCCTCTCCTCAACATCCTCAAATAGGCTATTTAATTTGGGGGTGGGGTGGGGCGGCAGACACACGCATCTCACATTTCATGACATTACATGTTCATATATTGCTTCTAAAATTAAAAGAAAATCACAAATAATATTTTACATTATTAATTTCAAACAAGGGCATTGGCATGATAAGAACTTACCCGTTCAAATAATATTCCTCCACAATCGCTAAATGAATCGTCCTACACAATCTCTGTCTCACTTTCCCAATCGATTTATTCTAAAATTGTGTGTACATCTGTATATCTAGATTTAGCTTTCCCTGACTTAGTCGCCTTAATGATTGATATATAAACAGCTGAATCTGCGCGTTTACCAAACAATGCAGTGCGTAATATGTGTTTCTCCTTCAGGTATGAAACTTCAATAGCGAATGACTCTCTTTACGCTGGAGCTTACTACATGGGTTGGTCTTGCAACACATAAACATGGCCTATTGCCGTTTAGCTCAGCTCATTGGCTATTTACCAAGCTAGATTTCAAGACGATCAGTGGTCATTGGGTTAAAAGACAGTCAATCAACGAAACAGCGGGCAGATCATTGGTGCACAATGATGTCATGACTTGTTGTCTTCAAATCGGTTTCTTTCCGGCAATACGTCCCGCGAAATGGCCCATCACGTTTGATTGTGTTACAAACAAACCAGTTCATTGCAGGGAAACCAAACATGACTGGAAAAGTCCCGTTCTGTGTGGGTTATTTACTTGGAATGTGTCGTCGAAAATGGAATGAGACGGAATTCACGACACAAGCGGTTCACAAAATGTTTCATAAAAACTGATTTTATCAAACAAAAGATAATTCATTGTGTAACAATGAGCATTGGAATTGTAAACAATTTATTTTAATGCAGTTTGTGAATATGTTACACCTGTGCTGGTTAAAAAAAATTATGGGGCTCTATGCTCAGATAATTGCATCGTATTCTTTCGCAGTATATCCTTTTTTAAAATCTGACAACGCAGTTGGATTAGCAATATTCTAGGCTTTCAATACATGTGAGACACTTTTATTTTCATGAATGTTTAATATGACTATTTATGTAGCGATCACCGTATGTTGTGGAATTTCAGCACACTTGCGGGTTCTGTGTGCAGAGGTTAATGGTCTATTAACTAATTTACCATGGAAGGACCAAACCCCATCCCACCAAAATAGGCAAAAATGTCAAGCATTTTTTTCAAATATCTCTTACACTAAAAGGGCATTATCATACTTTTCACAATTTCACAGTATTTTTCCAACCTCAGAGTGGAAATATATATATTAAAGAACACAGGGAAATAACATTTTTGACTGCACTTGGACAAAAAATGAGAACAAGCTAAAATCATAAATCGACTCTGCTGAGAACTGTGTTCTGAGCCACTTTCTCAAAAGGTTTCTCTGGAGTTTTTTAAAACTAAACAATTAAATCCAAATTTCAGAGCACTATATCCTCATTTGTCCATCTACACGGTGTTGTTGGTAATTTGCCATACCTAAGAGACTACACTATAACAAGAAAAAACTGCCTCAGCAAAATAACCTCCCGCATCTTATTACGTGGTCACAGGACTTGGCGACAAGGCAACTAGGCCTATACGTCATTGTACACATTTGGCTTACTGGATTTGAAGGGGTGATGTTTCAAGCCCCAAAACGAGACAGTGGCCAATATTGATTGCGATAATGGCGGGTTAAGCATGTGCTTTAAATGCTAGAAACCATGAAATTGTGAGGCACCTAGATTGCCAACTTGCATTTACTACTCTCTGTCTTTGGTTTAATGAAATTGTCAATTAATAAAATTCAACATCCTGGTCAATTGGTCCATGTACTGTATGTGTTTACCACATCTTTATTAGCCCCACAGGTTGAATGCAGTGCACACTCACACACACCTATTCTCATTTGCTTTTTCACTTTAGGCGCAATTTCTCAAATTACACTAAATTGCAGAGTAAGTGGGGAATAACAGTTATTGTATCTTCTCAGGTCACAGTGAAATCTATATCCGCTTGTAAAATAGAGAAACACTTCACACAATGGTAACTGGTCAAACAAGTGGCTATTCACCACAGTGCATTGAACAAATAACAGTTTTTCTTTGGCTTATGTAGAGGTTGGATGTACAATTTTGTTGTGTCTATGCCCCATAGTATTACAGAAGAGTTGCAACTTAAGTTTAAGAAATAGAGTTAAGAAATTATTTACGAAGTAAAGTAAATAAATGATGTAAAATGAAGAACTAACAGAAGAAAATTACATAGCAATAACGAGGCTATATACAGGGGGTACCGGTACCGAGTCAATGTGCAGGGGTGCAGGTTATTCGAGGTAATTCGTAAAGTGACTATGCATAGATAATAAACAGCGAGTAGAAGCAGTGTAAAAATAGAGGGGGGTGTCAATGTAAATAGTCCGGGTGGCCATTTGATTAATTGTTCACCCGTCTTATGTCTGTTAAGGAGTCTTTTGGTCCTAGACTTGGCGCATCGGCAGCAGGGTTCAAAAGCATTTACAAGGGGTGGTCAAAGAGATCACTCTGATTCTGAACAGGAATCTGAACTTAACTGGAGCGATCATTTTCCAACTTCGTCTGAGAGAGAAGAAACAGAGGACAAATTTAGTGGCAAAATCATTCAAACATTCAACTTTTCAAATCCCGAACCAAAAGTGCTGCAACAAGCCAATACCAACCACCACTTACTACCATATGTGTGTGTGTGTGTGAATATGAGACTGACCGGCTCAAATTGGTCTTATGTAGCAACATTTGAAATTGTGTTTTTAACATTGGCTAAAAGCAGAGACTCAGAGCTACAAAACGGTATATCATACACTGCATATTTGAGGAACAATGGGAAAGTAATTCTGCTTTGAAAGTTGATAAACTTGTAAACTCACTTTTGAGGAAAGGGTCTTTGAATGTTTTGGTAGCTACTGGAGAGCTCTGCTTAAACCCATTCAGCATTGTTCACACCCTCTTAAGCCTGCCCCACCCGCTTCACCAGGTAAACAGAAAGTGTCCAGATAAAAAATATTTTATAAATATTAGATGACTCTTACCAAGACACACTTGTCTAAATTGATGGGCCATATGAAATAAATGCTATCCAGTGGTGGAAAAAGTGTTGGAAAAAGTATTAAATTGTCATACTTGAGTAAAAGTAGAGATACCTTAATAGAAAATGCCTTAAGTAAAAGTCACCCAGTAAAATACTGTGTGTGTTAGGAGAGAGTAATTTGAATAGAGGCACTGCAGATTGTGCTGATGACTGGTCTGTCCGAACCATGCATGAACAAAGGAATCTATATTCTGAGATTCTGTTTCTGTCCTGCCCTTGACTTTGATGAAGGGCATGTGATGTCCATAGCCTCTTCATCGCAAAAGTCCCTGATCTTCTCAAAAATATAAGTTTATCTAGCATGTGTTCAGTTCAGGTAGTTCTTGTACAGGCAGACCATCTATGGGAGGAAGGATGTCAGATTTGCACAGCAGCTGAAACCTGGTCCCTACTGAGTCCGAATGCTCCTTGGCGACAACAACACCAGGCTCCAGAGCATCAAAGCTGTAAAACAGGAAATAACAAAACATTTTTAGAAGACATTACAACCTTGCACAGCATCAATTCACCTCCAAAGCTGACATAAGAAGAATAACCTCATACAATGCAATGCAAATGATATTCAAGTGAAGTGCTGGTACTGCTTGATCGGTGGTAGCGGCCTGAAGTACGGAGTCAGGTGTTGTTGCCAGCCATAGCTTTCCACCAGCACCATACAATCCTTCAGTCCTACCAGCTGTGGGATGTTGACCCCTGTCACAGTGCTGTCCTTCACAACACCAGCAATCTCAGACAAAGCGTTCACTCTGGTCTTTCTGAAGAGCTGCTTGATGAGCCCGAAGCACCAGTCAGGGGGCAAACTTGGTGTGGCCTGTGATCAGGAAGTGAAGGTCCAGACTGTGGTGGAGCTTGTGCATGGTCCACCAGGCAAAATACCAGAGCACAAACTTGTTCTTGTTTTGGCCACTGCAGTTATCACAACTAAGGTCCACATGTGTTTCCCCAACTCCGTAGATGTTGAATAAATGTTTCATCTTGTCGTGACATGACTATCATTAATGTGATGACGGTTAATTTATCAAATAAATTAACTATGTTTAATTACTCTGTGATTAACCACTTAGTCCTATAGGGGCATTATTTCATTTTTGGATAAAAAGATGTGCCCGTTTTAAGCGCAATATTTTGTCACGAAAAGATGCTCGACTATGCTTGGAATTGATAGTTTTGGAAAGAAGACACTCTTACGTTTCCAGAACTGCAAAGATTTTCACTGTGAGTGCCTTAGAACAAATGCTTCAGGCAAAACCAAGATGTTTGAGCGACCAGGAAATGAACAGGATTTCTGAGGCTACGTTTTCCATGATCGCCTTATATGGCTGTGAATGCGACAGGAATGAACGGACACTTTCTGTCGTTTCCCCAAGGTGTCTGCAGCATTGTGCCGTATTTGTAGGCATATCATTGGAAGATTGACCATAAGAGACTACAATTGCCAAGTGTCCCGCACGGTGTCTGCGTGGAAATTGGTGCGCAAAAGTCAGCTCCCAGTATTTTTCCATCCGAATCACAGAAGAATGCAGGCTTCCAGCAACGGCATTTCAATGAAGAGATATATGACAAAACACCTCCAGGATTGATTCAAACAACGTTTTCCATGTTTCAGTCGATATTATGGAGTTAATTCGGAAAAAAGTTTGACGTGTAGGTGACTGAATTTTCGGTTAGTTTCGGTAGCCAAATGCATAGTAACAAAACGGAACGATGTGTCCTACACAAGAATCTTTCAGGAAAAACTGGACATCTGCTATGTAACTGAGAGTCTCCTCATTGAAACATCTGAAGTTATTCAAAGGTAAATTATTTTATTTGATTCCTTGGCTGGTTTTTGTGAATATGTTGCGTGCTAAATGCTAACGCTAAATGCTAAGCTAGCTATCACCACTCTTACACAAATTATTGATTTTCTCTGATTCAAAAGCATATTTTGAAAATCTGAGACGACAGGATTGTTAACCTGTTGCTTCTACTCGGGACGCTTGCGTCCCAACTAGAGCTCTGGAAATGCAAATGCGCTACGCTAAATGCTAATAGTATTAGTTAAAACTCAAAAGTTCATTAAAATACACATGCAGGGTATCGAATTAAAGCTACACTCGTTGTGAATCCAGGCAACAAGTCAGATTTTTTAAATGCTTTTCGGCGAAAGCATGAGAAGCTATTATCTGATAGCATGTAACACCCAAAAAGACCCACAGGGGACGTAAACAAAATAATTAGCATTTCGGCGTTACACAAACCGCACAATAAAATAGAAAACATTCATTACCTTTCACCATCTTCTTTGTTGGCACTCCTAGATGTCCCATAAATACTATTTGGGTCTTTATTTCGATTAAATCGGTCCATATAAAGCCTAGATATCGTTATATGTAGACTGTGTGATAAACGAAAAAAACATCGTTTCAAAACGTAACGTCATTTTTAAAATTCAAAAAGTCGACGATAAACTTTCACAAAACACTTCGAAATACGTTTGTAATGCAACTTTAGGTATTAGTAAACGTTAATAAGCGATAAAATTCATCAGGAGGCGATGTAAAGATCATTAGCTGTCCGTCTGGAAAAATGTCCGGCTAGAAACTCAACGAAAATATCCGGTCCCAGACCGGATTAGATACGGTGTCCTGTATGTGTTTGACCAAGAAAAAACTCAAAGGGAAATGACAAGACTCTAGACACCCTGTGGAAGCTGTAGGTACTGCAACCTCAGGCAATTAATTGTGGTTCACGTTTATCAATGGGTTCAAGTAGCGCATGGATATATTTTCCCCATTTTCAGTGATCAGTTTTTCCTGTGCTTTTCGATGTAAATGCCGTTCTGGTAAAGCCACAGCAGTGATTTAACCAGTTTTTTAAACGTCTGAGTGTTTTCTATCCACACAGACTAAGCAAATGCATATACTATATTCCTGGCATGAGTAGCAGGGCGCTGAAATGTTGCGCGATTTTTAACAGAATGTTCAAAAAAGTAGAGGGTCGACTGAAGAGGTTAAGAAAAGGATAAGCTTGAGAGCAGGCATATTTATTTCATTTCATTTGCGATTTTTAGAAATCGCTAACGTTGCGTTATGGTAATGAGCTTTTGAGGCTGTATTTACGCTACCGCATGCGGGGGGAGGCGGACTATCAGGTTAAATTAATCTGGTAACAATTAACTCATTAGCAATCTTGGGGCACCACGGGAAAACTTTGTTTAATGAAATACCGTTAACTCAAGAATATATCGTTATCATACCAGTCATACTTTATATACCACATATTAGTCTCATTCTAAACGTTGTTGACTTCAAATCCGCACGAACCCTAGTCTAAATGATGAAGCTGCAATAAACAAATTGGCTTAAATTTGTATTTACTAACTAAATAATCACACAGAATTACATAAACACACACACAGGATAGATTATATGTTGATTACTAACATAATGCAATGAAAAGTCCCTAGTGGACTAACCCGATATGATGGCTTGTCACACAATGAAAGGGGTGGGGGAAAAAAGTGGGATGAGGAGAGACAAAGGAATTCAACTGTCGTATATACATTTGAATAATATGCTCATGAAATAAATACTTTGCACATGAACAACCGCTCATTCGAAATTAATTGCAATGTATATACAGTGGGGCAAAAATGTATTTAGTCAGCCACCAATTGTGCAAGTTCTCCCATTTTAAAAGATGAGAGGCCTGTACATTTTCATGACAGGTACACTTCAACTATGACAGACAAAATGAGAAAGAAAATCCAGAAAGTCACATTGTAGGATTTTTTATGAATTTATTTGCAAATGATGGTGGAAAATAAGTATTTGGTCAATAACACAAGTTTATCTCAATACTTTGTTGGCAATGACAGAGGTCAAACATTTTCTGTAAGTCTTCACAAGGTTTTCACACACTGTTGCTGGTATTTTGGCCCATTCCTCCATGCAGATCTCCTCTAGAGCAGTGATGTTTTGGGGCTGTTGCTGGGCAACACGGACGTGGTCTGGGTATAACTTTTATATGAAAAAACGATTATAATTTACAAGGCTAAAATCACAATTCATCTTCTCACAAATAGTCTCATATTTAATCATATAAGTTCCACAACATTTAAATATAAATCCGATAACTGGGACGTATACAATTGTATAGTTACTATTATTTGGTTAAACTGCCCTTAATTATATCACAAAATAACAACTTATTTGACATGATTGTTTAGAGCCCACAAACCATTTACCACATTACTTACATTAGAAATATTGTTTCAATGTGCCAACTTTTGATGTTACAGTACTGCAAATCTCTCTCTGTTGTAAACAAAGGGATTTTTAACTTCCATTTCTGCAGAGTGGGAGAGAGAGTTCCTGCAAGATATGTACGACCGTCATAAAACTTTAAATACAGTCAAGCATTTTAGTTATAAAACTAAATAATAAAAGGAGCCTTGATTAAATGCACAATCACAGCTTAAATGTAGTTGGCTAAGGTGTATGTAAACATCCGACTTCAACTGTATATATGTATCATTTATACAGTGCCTTGCAAAAGTATTCGGCCCCCTTGAACTTTGCGACCTTTTGCCACATTTCAGGCTTCAAACATAAAGATATAAAACTGTATTTTTTGTGAAGAATCAACAAGTGGGACACAATCATGAAGTGGAACGACATTTATTGGATATTTCAAACTTTTTTAACAATTCAAAAACTGAAAAATTGGTCGTGCAAAATTATTCAGCCCCTTTACTTTCAGTGCAGCAAACTCTCTCCAGAAGTTCAGTGAGGATCTCTGAATGATCCAATGTTGACCTAAATGACAAATGATGATAAATACAATCCACCTGTGTGTAATCAAGTCTCCGTATAAATGCACCTGCACTGTGATAGCCTCAGAGGTCCGTTAAAAGCGCAGAGAGCTTTTAACGGAAGAACAAGGAACACACCAGGCAGGTCCGAGATACTGTTGTGAAGAAGTTTAAAGCCGGATTTGGATACAAAAAGATTTCCCAAGCTTTAAACATCCCAAGGAGCACTGTGCAAGCGATAATATTGAAATGGAAGGAGTATCAGACCACTGCAAATCTACCAAGACCTGACCGTCCCTCTAAACTTTCAGCTCATACAAGGAGAAGACTGATCAGAGATGCAGCCAAGAGGCCCATGATCACTCTGGATGAACTGCAGAGATCTACAGCTGAGGTGGGACATTCTGTCCATAGGACAACAATCAGTCGTATATTGCACAAATCTGGCCTTTATGGAAGAGTGGCAAGAAGAAAGCCATTTCTTAAAGATATCCATAAAAAGTGCAAGAGACCTGATACGTTGAAGGACGTCCTACTGAAGTTTTCATAATTACTGTGTAAGTCTAAGGAAGGGGGTGAGAACCATGAGCTTCAATGTACCAACATTAGGATGGAAGCTAGCTGTCCTCCGGCTACACCTTTGGTACTACCCTACAGAGTGCTGTTGAGGCTACTGTAGACCACTGCAAACCAGTGTGTTTTAATCAATTATTTGGTGACGTGTAAATATATTTGGTATAGGTTTATCTAAAAAGGATAACTTTTTCAATGTTTATGAAATTCACTGAGGAGGACAGTTCTCCACTTCCTCCTCTGACGTGCCTCCACTGCCCTGCCTAGAGCACAAATTAAAATCATTACATTTAAAATCTAATTTGGACAAACTTCCCCAAGTCATAAATGTACTCCTAATGTAGACAAATTCTACAATTGCAAATATATTTGTGTTCTTCTGAGTATTTCAGCAATGAGTAGCTTTTTTCACTCATCTTATTATTATTCATCCACTGTGTATCGTTTCAGCACCAACCAGACGGAGTGATGTCTCCATGGAAACCAAACCCAACGACTGGCTTCAATGCCAACTCGACATAATAGAATAATAATAAGAAAGACAATGATGCTCAAAAGTATCTCTCAAAACACACTAAATGATTCAATAGCCTGTCTTGCACTAGGAAAACCAAGCATTAAGGCTTTAAGGACTCTATTGATATCGCTACCTCTCCATAAATACATATTTAAAGAGCCACACAGTCAATCGGCAACCGCCACATGGACATCAAAGGAATCCAAGGAACACCATCACTTTTTGACTGCAAAACATTGAATTTAGCATGAAAAACTTTCACATTTTCAATTGAGACACTTCTTGTTCTATGATGTCATGCTATTCTGTTTTTGTTAACTTTTTTCATCGACCTTAGTAAAACATGAGAACACCTAACGACAGAAATACACACAACAAAAAAGGTGAATAGAAGGCCTAAGCACAGACTCATAGTAAAGTTAAGTAAACCCACTGGGTCATACAGCTGCATAAGACAAAGACATGTTTCCACCGGAGGTAGCATATCCCAATTTGGGTGGAGCATCCTCCTTCCTTCTAACCATTACACTGCTAGACAGGAAGTTATGTGATGTGGGCAATAAACTGTTCCTTTTCCCTTAATGTGACCTAACCTGACCTCGGCCCCTATTCATCCCTAACCCACATCTCTCCACCCTTACCAGTGACTGCAACCATGTGATTGCCTTTCCTTTATTCAATACATGCCAAGCTTAATTACATCCACCATATACATTCTTCCTACAGATAACCATTAACTTCTGGTGTAGAAACCAGAGTATGGCACTGAATATTTCAATAGGATACTTGATAAAATATATATATGAGACTCAAAATTGAGTTCAGGTGCATCCTGTTTCCATTGATCATCCTTGAGATGGGGTAACCTTCCAGAAGGACAACCATCTCTGCAGCACTCCACCAATCAGCCAGAGTGGTAGAGTGGCCACTCCTCAGTAAAAGGCACTTAACAGCCCACTTGGAATTTGCCAAAAGGCACCTAGACTCGCAGACCATGAGAAACAATATTATCTGGTCTGATGAAACCAAGATTGAACTCTTTGGCCTGAATGCCTAGCGCCACATCTAGAGAAAAACTGTCACCATCCCTACGGTGAAGCATGGTGATGGCAGTGGCAGGGACTGGGAGACTAGTAAGGATTGAGGGGAAAGATGAACAGAGAAATGTACAGAGAGATCCTTGATGAAAACCTGCTCCAGAACACTTAAGACCTCAAACTGGGGTGACGGTTCACCTTCCAAAAGGGCAACAACCCTAAGCACACAGCCAAGACAAAGCAGGAGAGGCTTCAGGACAAGTCTCTGAATGTCCTTGAGTGGCCCAGCCAGAGCCCTGTCTTGACCCCAATCGAACATCCCTGCAGACCTGAAAATAGCTGTGTATCAACCTTCCCCATCCAACCTGAACAGGTGTAGCAAGCTTGTAGCATCATACCCAAGAAAACTGCAGGCTATAATCACTGCCAACGGTGCTCCAAAAATGTGCTGAGGAAAGAGTCTGAATACTTATGTAAATTTAATTTTTTTGTTTTAAAAAACATTTGCATACATTTCTAAAAACATGATGTTGCTTTGTCATTATGGGGTATTGTGTGTAGATTGAGGAGAAAAAAATCTATTTGATACATTTTACAAAAAGGCTGTAATGTAACACAATATGGAAAAAGCCAAGGGGACTGAATACTTTCCGAATGCACTGTATATTAGGATCGTATTAGCTGCTGCTAACGGAGCCGCAGTGGCAGAAAAAGTAGCCAATTGTCATACTTCAGTAAAATTAAAGATAACTTAATAGAATATGACTCAATTAAAAGTGAAAGTCACCCAGTAAAATTATCTTGATAAGTGTGTGAATTTAACCATTACTGTCCTGCTAAGCATTCAAAATGTCAGGGAAAAGTAATTTAGTGAACTAAAAGTTGTCAAAAATATAAATAGTAATTTATAATACAAAAACGTAACCTCTTAGGGCATAGGGGGCAGCATTTTCACTTTTGGATAAATAGCGTGCCATTTTTCAACTTCCTGCTACTCATGCCAGGAATATAAGATATGCATATTATTAGTAGATTTGGATAGAAAACACTATGAAGTTTCTAAAACTGTTTGAATCATACTCTGTGAGTATTAACAGAACTTATGTAGCAGGCAAAACCCCGAGGACTAACCGTTCAGATTTTTTTTAAATTCTCTGTCTGTTCAGTGAGTTCTCATTAGGAAACTATATTTCTTAAGAAACTTGTTTTCAGTTCCTACCGCTTCCACTGGATGTCACCAGTCTTTGGAATTTGGTTGAGGTTATTCCTTTGTGCAATGAAGAAGTATGGCCATCTAGGAACTGCGTAACACTGTTGAGAGATGCGCAAGACTTGAAAAGTAGCTTGGTTTGTTGTTTTCCTGTATTGAACACAGATAGTCTTCAATTTGATCGATTATTAACGTTTAAAAATACCAAAAGTTGTATTACTAAAGTAGTTTGAAATGTTTTGGCAAAGTTTACAGGCAACATTTGAAATATTTTGTAGTGGAAGCTGTTTTTTTTCTGGATCAAACGCGCCAAATAAATGGACATTTGGATATATATGGAGGGAATTAATCGAACAAAAGTACCAAAACGCTGAAATAAAATATAAAATATGCATTACCTTTGACAAGCTTCTTTTGGTGGCACTCCAATATCTCATTAAAACATCACAATTGGTCCTTTTGTTCGATTAATTCCGTCCATATATATCGAAAATGTCCATTTATAAAGCGCGTTTGATCCAGAAAAAACAGCTTACAAAAATGCAACGTCACTACAAAATATTTCAAAAGTTGCCTATAAACTTTGCCAAAATATTTCAAACTACTTTTGTAATACAACGTTAGGTATTTTTAAACGTTAATAATCGATCAACTTGTAGACAGGAAAATATGTATTCAATACATTAACGAAAAGAAACCAGCTCTGCTTTTCACGTCTTGCGCAACTCACAAAAGTGTCCCCAGTTCTGAGTTGGCCTACTTCTTCAATGCACAAAGGAATAACCTCAACCATATTCCAAAGACTGGCGACATCGTGTGGAAGCGGTAGGAACTGAAATTTGGTTCCTTTTAAATATCCAATGGCAAAGACAATATAGTGAACAGAGATGGGGGGGGGGAAAACCATCTGAACAGTTAGTCCTCTGGGTTTTGCCTGCTACATAAGTTCTGTTATACTCACAAGACATGATTCAAACAGTTTTAGCAACTTCAAGAGTGTTTTCTATCCAAATCTATAAATAATATGCATATCTTATATTCTTGGCATGAGTAGCAGGAAGTTGAAATTGGGCAGGCTATTTTACCAAAAGTGAAAATTCTGCCCCCTAGCTTTAAGAGGTTTTAATCTAGCGTGGGCTAATTGAATAGCTATCTCCGGGCTGTAGGCAGGGGGAGTGTTGAGCTCCAGGGGACTACGGAGGGGTGATGAGTGAAATAGCAGATGAGAGAGAGAGGAGAGTTTCGAGAAGACAAAAGAGGGAGAAAGAGGGTGAGTGGAAAAGAGAAAGAGCAGAGCGAAAAAGAGAAGAAGGACAGAGCAATGAGGGGAGAGCGAGAAAAACGTACAATTAAGAGATAGAGAGGAGAGAAAGGGAGGGGAGAACCAAGGAGAAGATAGTGGAAAAAAAACAAAATAAAAAATTGGGGAAAAGTGGGGTGTTGATGGGAAGTGGGAAAAGAACAAGTTATGGGGTAGAGCGAGACATACACAGAAATATTAATGAGAAGGTAGAGAGAAAAGCAGAGAGCAGAGTGGAAAAGGGGAGAAAGGGAGGCTTTGCAAACAGGCATGCTGTGATGCAGGCTCCAAAATGGTGAACTCTGTCTGTATATCATGTGTGACAAAACTTCAGAGATAACTTTGTTCCTCCAGCCAGAGGATTTGAAACAATATCTGAAGTTTGCTGTCATCCAAAATCTTATTGAGCACTGAAGTAAGAACCAGAGAAAAGTGACATTTTCATACATTTACCAGAGAAAAAAACTTTTATTCCCTGAATCAAATTAGAATTACAACTCTTGATAACTCCATAAGGAAATGTTTGTATCCCTTGGCTTGAGTTAATGCTAAAATAGACTAGAGACAGGTGTCCCTCATTCAGGGGTAGGGCTCTCTCTCTGTCCTTCTCGTGGTCCGAATCACACGTAGGACTATTGATAAATTACAAACTTCTTCAAATCATTAGAGTTTACATAGCCCAATGAGGATGATCACGTCTCACCAGGAAGTCAGAACAGAGGTCAGTTAGCCCTATTAAGTGTGTATTTGTTTTCATATACCTCAAACATTATTTCAAACATTTTGTATATCAGGTTTACATTGGATTTTTTAGTACAAGAGAATTTACGTGTGCAACTAAAACTCTGACAATAGAAACTTCCTTTGTGTACAGCATCCTTTCTAAACCATGAAAAACCCACTAAATCCAAATAAAAATACCACGCACATCTAAATCAAAACAGAGTATTAACCATTCACAAATATCCATTAACAAGACAAAAGTGTGAGTCTGGTCCTCATTGCCGAAGCTCTCACTTGTATTATCGCCCGCTGAAGCACTTTTATTGGACGCTGGAGTGCCAACCCTGTACATCAATGAAAGTTGTTGTGTCGCTGGGAGACATAAGAGGAGATGGAATGGGAGATAAAGCCGGCTTGGAAAGAGAAACAACAGTGAACAGAAAACATTTATCACCAAGAATTCAGTTCAGCCCGAGTGTTTTCAAGTTCAAAGGTTTAGGTTCTCGAAGGGACTGGTGTTGCACTAAGTGACACAGTGCTTATAGAGCAGTTGTAGGTGACCAAGAGAGACTACACACAAAGAAATACTGTGTTCACTGACAAAGCACTAAACACCTCAGGTGCAGCCTCAGCAGCACTTAAGATGTCGGAGTCGACTCTGCAGTCACATACGTCCACATCTTCAAATGAGACCAAAGTCCGACTCAATCAACATTGGTGAAGCTCTAGAAGATTACACTATCAACCACTCACGATGTATTTTACCTCTCTCAATGTTTACTTTGTCTTTATAATATAAATGTGTTGCCTAAGCAAAAACGTGGTTAACACAGGGTTTTTATATAGCCCCCACCTGCCCTTTCTCCTCTATGTTCCAAGTTCTTTGTTTGTGAGCCACCGGGGCAGATGGGTAGACTACAGGCAGAAGCTGTATGGTCATGTGACAGCAGCCTTTGATTTCATAAATTAGCTGTGATTGAGTTAAGCATCAGTGCCACTGTGCCTCACTCCACGAGCTGATGGATGCTAAACATAGGTTTGTTGACGACCTCTGACCCTCCTCTGCCTTGCTGGAATGTAACTGTCATCCCCACACTGGTCTCCTGGTAGAGTCAGGCAGTCAAGTGCAATTACAGGGGTCAACAAACACTAATCAAGAGCTCACTGTGGTTTTCTTTGAGGGGATATTTAAAATGGCAAGAAAAAGTATGTGAAACCTAAGGAATTACCTGGATTTCTGCAGGACTTGCTCATAAAATTTGATCTGATCTTCATCGAAGTCACTACAATAGACAATAGACAAACTGTATGCATAAACTAATAACGTGCTAATTATTGTATTTTTCTTGTCTATATTGAATACATTATGTAAACATTCACAGTGAGGGTTGGAAAAGCTTCTCCAAAAGCTAATTGGAGTCAGGACTCAGCTAACCTGGAGTTCAATCAATGATACGAGATGGGAGACATTGGTTAGAGCTGCCCTGCCCTATAAAAAACACTCACAAAATTTGAGTTTGCTATTTACATGAAGTATTGCCTGATGTGAACCATGCGTTGAACAAAAGAGATCACAGAATACCTAAGATTAAGAATTGTTGCTTGCATAAAGCTGGAAAGGGTTACAAGTATCTCTAAAAACCTTGATTTTCATCAGTCCATGTTTTTATTTAAACTTTATTTAACTTCTTGAACCTCTGGGGGCAGTATTTCATTTTTGGATGAAAAGCGTTCCCGTTTTAAACAAGATATTTTGTCACGAAAAGATGCTCGACTATGCATATAATTGACAGCTTTGGAAAGAAAACACTGACGTTTCCAAAACTGCAAAGATATTGTCTATGAGTGCCACAGAACAAATGCTACAGGCGAAACCAAGATGAAATTTCATACAGGAAGTGAGCCAGATTTTTGAGGCGCTGTGTTCCAATGTCTCCTTATATGGCTGTGAATGCGCAAGGAATGAGCCTACACTTTCTGTCTTTTCCCCAAGGTGTTTGCAGCATTGTGACGTATTTGTAGGCATATCCTTGGAAAATTGACCATAAGAGACTACATTTACCAGGTGTCCGCTCGGTGTCCTCCGTCAAAACTATTGCGTAATCTCCAGGTGCGTGCATTTTTCCATTTTGAACAGAGGAGAAACCAAACTGCCACGAGTGACTTATCATCGAATAGATATGTGAAAAACACCTTGAGGATTGATTCTAAACAACGTTTGCCATGTTTCTGTCGATATTATGGAGTTAATTTTGAAAAAAGTTTGCGTTGTAATGACTGAATTTTCAGGGTTTTTTCTTAGCCAAACGTGATGAACAAAACGGAGCGATTTCTCCTACACAAATAATATTTTTGGAAAAACTGAACATTTTGCTATCTAACTGAGAGTCTCCTCATTGAAAACATCCGAAGTTCTTCAAAGGTAAATTATTTTATTTGAATGCTTTTCTTGTTTTTGTAAAAATGTTGCCTGCTAAATGCTAGGCTTAATGCTATGCTAGCTATCAATACTCTTACACAAATGCTTTTGTAGCTATGGTTGAAAACCATTTTTTGAAAATCTGAGATGACAGTGTTGTTAACAAAAGGCTAAGCTTGTGAGCCAATATATTTATTTCATTTCATTTGCGATTTCCATGAATAGTTAACGTTATGGTAATGCACTTGAGGCTATAATTACGCTCCCGGATACGGGATTGCTCGTCGCAACAGGTTAACTAGGCAAGTCAGTTAAGAACAAATTCTTATTTACAATGATGGCCTATCCCGGCCAAACACTAACCCGGACTACGCTGAGCCAATTGTGCGCAGCCCTATGGGACTCCCAATCACAGCCGGTTGTGATAAAGCCTGGAACCGAACCAGGGTCTGAATTGATGTCACTTGCACTGAAATGCAGTGCCTTAGACCGCTGCGCCATGGAGAAATGGAGAGAGTTCAGCACTGTTGCTACTCTCCCTAGGCCGTCCTGCAAAGATGACAGCAAGAGCACAGCGCAAAATGCAAAATTATGTTAAGAAGAATCCTAGAGTGTGAGCTAAAGACGCACAGACATCTCTGGAACATGCTGGGGCGGAAGGGTAGCCTAGTGGTTAGAGTGGTGGATTAGCAACCGGAAGGTTGCAAGTTCAAAACTCCCAAGCTGGCAAGTCTGTCGTTCTGCCCCTAAACAGGCATTTAACCCACTGTTCCTAGGCCGTCATTGAAAATAAGAATTTGTCCTTAACTGACTTGCCTAGTTAAATAAAGGTAAACATTTTTTTTTTAAATGCTAACATTTCTGTTGGTTGAGTTTAGTAAAACAGTAAACAAGAATGGTGTTCATGGGAGGACACCACGGAAGAAGCCACTGCTGTCCAAAAAACACATTGGTGCACGTCTTCAATTCGCAAAAGAGTACCTGGATATTCCACACTGCTACTGGCAACATATTCTGTGGACAAATGACACTAAAGTTGAGTTGTTTGTTTGGAAGGAACACACAACACTGTGTTGAGAAAAAAAGGTACAGCACACCAACTGTAAAGTATGGTGGAGCGAGCATCATGGTATGGGTCTGCTTTGCTGCCTCAGGTCCTGGACAGCTTGCTATCATCAATGGACAAATGAATTCCCAAGTTTATCAAGACATTTCGCAGGAGAATGTAAGGCTGTCTGCCAATTGAAGATCAACGGAAGTTGGGTGATGCAACAGGACAGAAGAAAAAAATACGCTTTCTGGAGTAACAAAGTCAGAGTCCTGACCTCAACCTGATTGAGATGCTGTGGCATGACCTCGAGAGTTTTTCACACCAGACATCCCAAGAATATTGCTGAACTGAAAAAGATTTGTAAAGAGGAATGGTCCTAAATTCCTCCCGACTGTTGTGCAGGTCTGATCTGCAACTACAGAAAATGTTATTGCTGCCAAAAGAGGGTCAACCAGTTATTAAATCCAAGGTTTCACATACGTTTTTCACCCTGCAATGTGAATGTTTACACGGTGTGTTCAATAAAGACTTGAAAATGTCTGTTTGTATGTTATTAGTTTAAGCAGACTGTGTTTGTCTATTACTGTGACTTAGATGAAGATCAGATTTTATGACCAATTTATGTAGAAATCCAGGTAATTCCAAAGGGTTCGCATACTTTTTCTTGCCACTGTATGTCTTGTTTGATTAGCATAGGTGAACTGGACTGTAATACACTGAAAAACCTTGCTGTTAGTGCCAGAATGTCTTTGACTAAATAACAGGACCTTAGCAGTTGTATAACGAATCCAAAAGAAACAATAGAGCAAGGCGTATTCCACATGGATTTTTGCTAAATGGGGTTTTGGTGAAATAAATAGGCTTGTAGCTTCTACCAGGCCATTGTGCTCATGTCATTATGAACACATACCAGATTCATCATGCATAGAGGCTAAAAACCAAATCTGGTGTGGAAAAAAATCAATGCTCATTAATGATAAATAAACTCTACAAATTTGAACATTACAGAACATTCTTAGTGTTCTTTCTTAGCATTGCATAATTCAGCATCTGTCAGGCAGCTTCGTTTAAGAATTGTTTAAATTAAACATTTGTATAAGGAGGAGAGAGAGAGAGAGAGAGAGAGAAGAGAAAAAAACAAAGAAAAGCAAGCATGGGGAGTAGATAACCTAAGCCCACAATCAAAAGTTCAAAAATTGCTGTCTGCGCAGGTTTACAATGTTAACCTTCCGACGTGTGACATTATTTACATATAGGATTCAGGTTTCTTAGAATATTAATCATTGATGCGAGTGGTAATGAATGATTTATAATGAAAGCCAATCAAAAAATGCAGTCTCCCGGTGCCACCTGAGGTGTATTATATATTTATAACTCAAGGACATGCTGTCATTGTTTAGACCTAGCTACCAGCTAGAGTAGAAAGGAGCTTTGTTCCCTTTCCTTTCCTTGTACTTTCCCTTCCCTTCAAAGACACTGTCTATTGACTGTTCAGCACAAATGTCTTCTCCATAGAAAAGTTGTGGAGGTGTCCTTATTTCAAGTGTGTTCTTGTAGGTACCTTCTAGCGTATGCTATGGCTTCAATGGCATCGCTCGTCACTTTTTGCTCACTTGTTCCTGAACCCATTTATTCAAAGAACAAACAGGATGTGGCTTTTGTTTGTACACATTGGTTTTTTCTCAATTCATACTACAGGTGCTCTGAGCACGGAAATTGGAGCACAGGAGGGTCGGAGTATGAGTCTAAATCAAAGTATAGAAATTGAGCACAGAGGGCACTTCTCAAATGCGTGTTCTGTTTTTACAGTGGCTTGCGAAAGTATTCAACACCTTGGCATTTTTCCTTTTTTGTTGCCTTACAATCTGGAATTAAAATAGATTTATTGAGGGTTTGTATCATTTGATTTACACAACATTGAACAACTTTGAAGGGTTGCTCAACCCTACAGTTTTGCACTTGAAGTGACCTATGGTTTCAAAACTCTTGCTCACTTTGCATATTCAGTGCTTATTTTATAGGCCTAAAAAATACTTTCACCAAATCTATTAGAACATAGATGTCAAAAAAAGAGAAGAAAATTACTTTTACATTCAAAGAAAAATGTTCAGTGAATATTGTCTATTCAAATAAAGTTTGGAAAGGAGCCTGATCTACAGTGCCTTGCAAAAGTATTCAACCCCCTTGGCATTTTTCTGTTATTGATTTTTGGTGGGTTTGTATCATTTGATTTACACAACATTCCTACCACTTTGAAGATGCAAAATATTTGTTGTTGTGAAACAAATAATAAATAAGACAGAAATAAAACATAAAACTTGAGCGTGCATAATTATTAACCCCCCCAAAGGCAAAACTTTGTAGAGACAACTTTTGCAGCAATTACAGTTGCAAGTCTCTTAGGAAATGTTAGGATATATGATGCTGCCACCACCATGCTTCACTGTGGGGATGAGAGACATAGCATTTTCCTTGATGGCCAAAAAGCTAAATTTCCGTCTCATCTGACCAGAGTACCTTCTTTCATATATTTGGGGAGTCTCCCACATGCCTTTTGGAGAACACCAAATGTGTTTGCTTATTTTCTTCTTTAGCCTCTAGCAACTCCCAAACCCGCATGCGGGAGCGTAATCATCGCCTGAAACTAAATAGCATAACGCAGCGGACATAAATATCCCTAGAAAATATTCCTATTCATGAAAATCACAAATGAAATATATTGAGACACAGCTTAGCCTTTTGTTAATCACCCTGTCATCTCAGATTTTCAGAATATGCTTTACAGCCAACGCTAGACAAGCATTTGTGTAAGTTTATAATAGCCTAGCATAGCATTATGCCTTGCTAGCAGCAGGCAACCTTGTCACGGAAATCAGAAAAGCAATCAAATTAAATTGTTTACCTTTGATGGATTTCGGATGCTTTCACTCACAAGACTCCCAGGTAGATAGCCAAAGTTCATTTTTTCCCAAAATATTATTTTTGTAGGCGAAACCGTTCCGTGTGTTCTTCACGTTTGGCTAAGAAATCGCCTGAAAATTGCGGTCACCACAACGCCAAACTTTTTTTCCAAATTAGCTCCATAATATCGACAGAAACATGGCAAACGTTGTTTAGAATCCATCCACAAGGTGTTTTTCTAATATCTATTCGATAATATATCCATCGGGACAATTCCTTTTTCTCTAGGACCGATTGGAGTAATGGCTACCTCTGTACTTTACACGAGAATCTCTCTCGGAGCCACCATGTGACCACTTACGCAATGTGCCCCCATACGGCTATTCTTCAACAGAAATGCGTAAATCTACGTCACAATGCTGTAGACACCTTGATAAATACGTAGAATGCGTAAGCTCATTGATAGTACATTCACAGCCATATAGGGATTCATTGGAACACAGCGCTTTCAAAACCTGGGGCACTTCCAGATTGGATTTTTCTCAGGCTTTCGCTTGCAACATCAGTTCTGTTATACTCACAGACAATATCTTTACAGTTACGTGGAAACGTTAGAGTGTTTTCTATCCAAAGCTGTCAATTATATGCATATTCTAGCATCTTTTCCTGACAAAATATCCTGTTTAAAACCTGAATGCTTTTTCTCCAAAAATGACTACTGCCCCTAGAGTTCCAAGAGGTTTAAGCAATGGCTTTTTTTCTGGCTACTCTTCAGTAAACCCCAGCTCAAGTGGTCCTATGGACAGATACTCCAATCTCCGCTGTGGAGCTTTGTCTCTTTGTTGCCTCTCTGATTAATGCCTTCCTTGCCTTGTTCTAGAGTTGTGGTGGATGGCCCCCTCTCTTGGCAGGTTTGTTGTGCTGCCATATTCTTTCAATTTTTTAAATAATGGATTTAATGGTGCTCTGTGGGATGTTCAACGTTTTGGATATTTTTTTATAACCCAACCCTGATCTGTACTTCTCCACAACTTTGTCCCTGGCCTGTTTGGAGAGCTCCTTGGTTTCCATGGTGCCGCTTGCTTGGTGGTGACCCTTGCTTAGTGGTGTTGTAGACTCTGGGGCCTTTCAGAGCAGGTCTATATACACTGAGATCATGTGATACTTAGATTGCACACAGGTGGACTTTAACTAATTATGTGACTTCTTAAGGTAATTTTTTGCACCAGATCTTATTTAGGTGCTTCATAGCAAAGAGGGTGAATACATACACACCCACCACTTTTCCATTTTTGTTAAATTGTTTTAATCAAGTAAATTTTTTAATTTCACTTCACCAATTTGGACTATTTAGTGTATGTCCATTATATGAAATCATAATCAAAATCAATTTAAATGACCGTTTGTAATGCAACAAAATAGGTAAAATGCCAAGGGTGATGAATACTTTTGCAAGACACTGTTTTGTCATACATCGATGCAAGCTTCAACGGAATGTATGCAAAGAAATTTGACGCAACCACATAAAAACTACATTTCCCAAACAAAGGTGGCTATTATTTGAGCTCAAGCGAGAGAAAATACACTGACTTTGGAATGAAACATTGTCTACTCACATCTCATATGTTATCTGACGCCAATATTTTATCTTGATATGTTAGTAAATACATACTGTGTTAATTGTGGGATGTTTACCTGCCTACAAACCATAGATCACAAGCCCATAAGAAGTCAATAGTGCAAACTGGCTAGCTACTACTGTTAGCTAGCCAGATAGCCACAAAGAATTGTTAGCTAGCTACCCTAGAAGTATTGACATCTAACTTGCATAACATTAGTGTAAGTCCATAGTATGTCATTGGGGCTAACTGGCTAGCTAGCTAGCCACGAATAATTGGTACATATACCTTGCATAACATTAGCTTTAAGTCTTTGTTTAACCAGTTGGCCAGGTACAATATTACAATTCACATATATCTAGCTGATAATTATGAAGTAAAATGTTTGCTTTGTGTATATCATGTTGTTTCATCTATTGTTGCCATTGTCCTAGCTGGAAAGAAGGTTCAGTAAATGGGTAGGCGCACCGTGAATTAATACAGTAGATGGAGTGTGGGTGCTTCTGAAATGTAATGTTTTATGCATTCTCTACACTCTTGTCCTCACAAGAAAGTAACCAAGAGAACACCTTTGGAGAATGCAATCGGAGCATGAGAGTGTGGAGAACAGTAGTATGCATATTGAGAAACACCCATAGTTAGCTGTGACCTTGTTGCTTGTTGGTGAACTTGGTATTGCGTTTTTTTCATGGTTTTATGATCTGAAGAAACCATTCCTTTATTATTCAGAAAACCATTTAAATATGCATAAGGTAGGGAGGTGACCTTTGTCACTGAAAATTTATAAAAACCTGCAGCTCACATACCTAACACAAAATGCACATAAAAGCAAGTCATGTCCACATATACAACAAATAAGTGACTAATCATGCTCCACCTTTTCATTGTCGATTGAATCAATGTATCACACTCCAAATGACCTCGCCATGTTAACTGAAGAGTGGCCCGGGTCGTGACCCAGACACCTACCCATTTGACCCTTAAGAGGACTTAGAGCAGTTTTGGGTGGTTTCTCACCAGCATATACTGTAGGTTTAAATGAACCACTAAGCATCTCATTTAGCAGTTTTATATCCCTGGCTCGCCACATCTCCTTGTCATCCTTTTTTAAGGCAGTTGAGGTGTCAGACTGATGAAGGAAGACAGGAAAAACGTTCCATCAGTGACATCATAATGCCAGAAAGACATATCGAGAGAAACTGTGGAAGTAAATGCGTCTATTCAATCAAATTTATTGTAAATGTCAGTGAATGAGCATTCAGGCGGGACTCCCGAGCCTCCAAAGGCTGTGGATATGTAACCCGATACCCCAGAGTCATCTGAGGAAAACTAAATTGAAACAGCAAAGTGCGGCTGTCAGACAGAACAATTGCGAAGAAGTTGATTTCTAAGTGAATAACCTTGATACGCCTTGATAAAACCATTTAATTTTAACAAAAGTTCATAGGGGACTTAACATTTAAAAATGCGTGAGAAGTCATTTGAATGCTTTAGTAGTCATCATGATGAATATAATCAACCTAACAACCAAGGGAGTCACATGGTCTATGGGGTGAAATGTATTGTGCACACAACTAAATTAACCTCTGTTTCAATGTTGCTATGGTAATGTGCGGTCAGTGTTCACATAGCAACATGTCCACAGGAGATGATATGCTTGATCCATTTTTGCTGCAGCGCTCTTCCCCCATTATTTCTGAATCGTTAAACCATATTTTATACCTGACAATTATGACTGGTACCATCCCCAGGGTTTGAAAGGCAACCCATGTACTCCCCCTTCACAAAGGTGGTGACCCCTTAGGACCTAAATAATTAACGGCATGTTTCAGCTTTAATATTGAAGATAGATTGTGGCTTCCATCAATGTAATTGTCTGCATAATTTACAATCCCGCAAATATTTTTTGGTAAATAGATATTTTCTATTTACCAAAAATAGATACTTTCTATTTACTTTCCTTCTTCATTGTTTCCCCCTAACCCTATCATCCTTCCCCTAAATGGAGCAAACTAACAGACAACACTAAGGTTTCCACTTCCAGCTTATACTGTACATACTATATACAGTACATTTTACAGACACAGTGTACATTTACATTAATTATCTTGTTTATTTGTTATTTTTAATCACACCTTTCAACTCCCCTTAATAACCCCTCCCATCTATCTCTGAACAACACCCAGTTTGGATTATATTAGACATATAAAGTATTTTCAAACTGTGATATGATGTTTCACAAATGTCCTGAACCTTTGTACTCATAGTTTCTACAGATTAACATTTCAAAGGAAACACCGAAGTTTGTGGAAATGTGAAGTGAATGTAGGAGAATATAACACATTAGAGCTGGTAAAAGATAATACACAAAGGAAAATCCAAGCGTTTTTTGTCTTTTTTGTATCATCATCTTTGACATGTAAGAGAAAGGCCATAATGAATTATTCCAGCCCAGGCACAATTTAGATTTTGGCCACTAGATGGCAGCAGTGTGCGTGTAAAGTTTTAGACTGATCCAATGAACAATTGTATTTCTGTTCAAAATGTTGTATCAAGACTGCCCAAATGTGCCTAATTGGTTTATTAATAACTTTTCAAGTTCATTACTGTGCACTCTCCTCAAACAATAGCATGGTATTATTTCACTGTAATAGTTACTGCAAATTGGACAGTGCAGTTAGATTAACAATAATTTCAGCTTTCTGCCAATATCAGATAAGTCTATGTCCTGGGAAATGTTCTTATTACGACCTTTGGACTCATCCATTGCTCGTGTTTCTTGGCCCAATCAAGTCTTTTCTTCTTATTGGTGTGTTTTAGTAGTGGTTTCTTGGCAGCAATTCGACCATGAAGGCCAGATTCACGAAGTCTCCGATGAACAGCTGATGTTGAGATGTGTCTGTTACTTGAACTCTGTAAATCATTTATTTGGGCTGCAATCTGAGGTGCAGTAAACTCTAATGAACTTATCCTCTGCAGCAGAGGTAACTCTGGGTCTTCCTTTCCCGTAGCGGTACTCATGACAGCCAGTTTCATTGTAGCGCTTGGTGGTTTTTGCGATTGCACTTGAAGAAACGTTCCGTATTGACTGACCTTCATGTCTTAAAGTAATGATGGTCTGTCAGTAATCTTTGCTTGTTTGAGCTGTTCTTGCCATTATATGATCTTAGTCTTTTACAAAATAGGGCTATCTTCTGTATACCACCCCTACCTAGTCACAACACAACTGATTGGCTCAAACACATTAAGGAAAGAAATTCCACAAATTAACTTTTAACAAGATAAACCTGTTAATTGAAATGCATTCCAGGTGACTATGTCATGAAGCTGGTTGAGAGAATGTCAAGAGTGTGCAAAGCTGTCATCAAGGCAGCTTTGGCTACTTTGAAGAATCTCAAATATAAAATACATTTGTTTACTACATGATTCCATATGTGTTATTTAATAAAAAAATAAAAAATAAACAACCAACATGTATATGTTCCTGTTGTCGTGTCTTTGGCTATGCCGGATTAAATTATATGACATGCTATTCTATAAAATAATTTCTCTGTGATTAATATTACCGGATTGAGCTAATCATGTAAATGTAAATAACTAGAGAGTCGGGCACCACGAAATAATATTTATAGAGCTGTTATCTTCCGAATAAACTCTCAAAGACCTAGTAATATGGGGCCTCCCGGGTGGCGCAGTGGTTAAGGGCGCTGTACTGCAGCGCCAGCCGTGCCACCAGAGACTCTGGGTTCGTTGCCCAGGCTCTGTCGTAACCGGCTGCGACCGGGAGGTCCGTGGGGCAATGTATTATTGGCCTAGCGTCGTCCGGGTTAGGGAGGGTTTTGCCGGTAGGGATATCCTTGTCTCATCGCGCACCAGCGACTCCTGTGGTGGGCCGGGCGCAGTGCACGCAAACCAAGGTTGCCAGGTGCACGGTGTTTCCTCCGACACATTGGTGCGGCTGGCTTCCGGGTTGGATGCAAGCTGTGTTAAGAAGCAGTGCGGCTTGGTTGGGTTGTGTATTGGAGGACGCATGACTTTCAACCTTCGTCTCTCCCGAGCCTGTGCGGGAGTTGTAGCGACGAGACAAGATAGTAGCTATTAAACAATTGGAAACCACGAAATTGGGGAGAAAGAGTGGTAAAATAAAAATAATTTTTTTTTTTTTTAAAGAACTAGTAATATTTTACATCAATAGTAGTCAATATTAATCATCATCTTAATTCAGTCTCATATGAAAGTTGTAATTTCTTGGTTGTCTGCATGGACCCTGGCTAACAAGTTGAATCAGCAATAGAAAATTGGGTTTAATTATTTATTTACTAAATACCTAACTAATTACACAGAATTACACATAATTAAATCATAACTTGATTACAAATTACATCATAAAGGAAAACGTCCCTATCGGGCAGAACAGATATGACAGCTTGTTACACAAAAGAAAAGGGTCTGGGTTTGAGTGAAAGAGCGGGAAGACTGAGGAACAAAGGGCGAAGCTGTGCTATCGTAAATACAGTATCTTATGCAATCTAAATTACTGCCCATCTGGAAAACGAAAAATGCAATAAATATTTACTCTGAGCTGCGCTTCGGTAGGTTGGTGGTAGATGGATGTCCGTGTTGTCCAAACGAGTCCTTTGCCCTTTGAAGAATGTCTTTGGTTGTCAATTGGATACGTTGGGGTAACGTTGTTGTGTGATAGATGGGATACTCTGTCTGTTTCTTCCTAACCCTCGTTTGCAGCGGCTGTTGCTAACTCAACGTCTAGGAGGTATCACTTCTGTAGTGAATAAGAGTTCAAAGTTCATACCATTCGCAACCAAAGCTCACACTGATGTTGGCATCGTTCTGTAGTTATTATCTGAACCATTCTGACATCGGACTGTCGTCCCCACATCCTCGGAACAGGAGGTTATATTGTAGTCCAGGGCTTATATAGGAAGGGAGAGGAGGGCGTGGAGAGGAGGGCGTTTTTGAAAAGTTTTACAGCCCACGTCCCTTCACAGGGGCGGGCCACTGATTGAGCAGAGCCCTATCTAATGAAAACCCATATCTCACGTTTTAGAAGCTAAAATCACATTTCACCCCATCACAAATAATGTCATATTCAAACATTTAAATTGAACAACAATTCCATGTGAATCCGATAACTCTGATGTGTAGACTTTCCACTGTAGAGTTTATATCATCTTATCATTGATGAGAATGTTTCAGATGACAACCGAACTGACATCATATTCATTAAGTACCACCGCATATGTTCAATTGGTCGGATTACCAGAATATAGTTCATTTCCCCCCACCTTCTGATGTTCCCAGAATCTCTATGTTAACCAAGGGTTTTGCAAATGTAACATCAGTAGGGTAGAGAGAGGAAAAAGGGGGGAAGAGGTATTTATGACTGTCATAAACCTACCTGCCAGGCCAACGCCATGACACTGCGAGTCTCACCTTTACACAGAGGGCTCATATTAGTGTTATCCAAACTCTTCAGATGCTATAGACAGAAGTTGGCAGATCAGCTATACCTACTTCAGAATAGTTCCAACGCCCTTGTGGGGGTTGTAGAGCTAAACAGTGAACACCATCATGTTCGTGAGAGTCTCATCTTTCCATAGCGTCCGAACGGTATGTAGACCAAACCGTTCGGACGTTACCAATGATTTTGTAAGAAGATCGATTTTCTGGATGTCTCATGGTCTGTCAAACATCGCAATATCACTGTCACCTTTCACAGCAGATGTGGAAGAGCAACATCGGCGGATGTTGTAGAATGAGAAATCTCTAGTTTAAACTGACAGATTTTTCTGGTGATTTTGTTATCGACTCACACACAATTTCTGTATATTACATTTACAACCTCTCATATTTGCATGAATCCATAATTAATGTATCTATTCATAAGATTATGTATCCCATTATGATCCAGATAGATTAATAATGTGAAATAGAGAAACATTTATGATCTTATTATGGGTGCTAAAGAACAAGCTGAAGACCTGTGTGACATAGTTCAATGCTACATTACATCCAAAGTGGTTTGTCCATGTCCCCCACTCATTTTACAACCTCCAAATTACTGGGGGAATTTTTTGCTGGAGTGATCCTGGACTTTTTCAACAATAGGGATAACGTACACAGAAGACAGCAATGCTATGAACCTGCCCATCTCATTCGCTCACTAAGGCTAGCGAACGCAGCCCCTCTCTCCAGCACACAGTGCCTGGCTGTGAATGATCCTCCTTCTCCTAACACCTACACATTAAATAGACTATTGACGGAGGGGAACCTCTTCCTTTTGTGTGGGGTTAGCAACTGAAAGAAAATGTGAAAAGCCGACTAAAATCAAACATGATTATTGTTGCAGTAGGTTTGCACTGTGGCCTTCACCAATGTTATTTAGGCAGTACGAAATACATATTTCTATTTCATTCAACATTCTGTCTCTCTCTCTACTATATGTGATGCATCAACTTAAATAATGCATTTATAAAGTGTAGAATAAAAACTGTGTGCATATTGGAGATTAAATGGTAACCTGCTGAGAAGAAACAATCTTCCATCAAATCAAACCCATACATGTCTTGATATGGCTCTCTCATCCATTCATAAATCAATAGTCATTCCGCAGCATGCTCATCTTTAATTTAGGAGAATATTGCAGTGCTGCATATTTCGCAAAATACAGTACAGTCTTAGGAAAAAAAGGGTTACAAAAAGGGTTTTTCGGCTGTCCCCATAGGATAACCCTTTTTGGTTCCAGTTAGAACCCAAAAGGGTTCCATGTAGAACCCTCTGTCGAAAAATATTCTACATGGAACCAAACGGGTTCTACCTGCAACTAAAAAGGGCTCTTCAAAGTGTTCTCCTATGACAGGGTTCCCCAACTTGCAGCCCGCATGGGACCTGACTGAGGACCTTCTGTGATGAGGAAGTCATTGTTTTGGCCCAGATGAAGCCAAGCTGCATTCAGAAAAAGTAAGTACCAATTCATGTTCTTTTGATCGAGCATTGTTTGAAATTAAGTTGTAGGGGATGGAGCAAATTACACAGTAATAAGCATAATTAGCACCATAAAGTACTAGCAAATTGCCTCCTTATATCATATTCCTATTACTTTTCCAATGAGAGAGAGCAAGAGAGCTCGTAATTTTTTTACTATGGTGTATTTAGAAGTTATACTCCCTGAAGTCTTTGACCTCCATTTGTGAACATTGTTTTGAGCGTTTTTTCCCGGTTATGGTTTTGCTTCCAATGAATTCAAATTAAGAGGAACACACAATCTTCACAGTTTTTTTTATTTCAACCTGGTTAAACTTTTGTACTGTTTATTAACAACCACAACAATTATCCCTTGTTTCGCTCTCTACCTTAACATCTCTCCTTTCAAATTCATCCATCCCTCCTATCTGTGCCTCATAGGCTTCCACTACAAAGGGACTCCAGACACTTTCAAATATCTTCCACTGATCTCCTCCTGCAGATACTGACCCACGTGGGATCCCTCTACTAATCACTTTCCAGAACCACTCTGGGGCTGGAAGGCAGAGCGATAAAGAGAGCCCCTGGCTTTACTCGGGCCTTACCGGGCCTCTGTGCCTCTGTCTCTGCCTTAGCAGTGAGAGACAGAAAGGGGCTTCAAAGTGGGTTTGAAATCGCCTTTTGTCAATCTATAGAATATTATACTTCAGTCTTACCATCCTACTGTCCATCTGTTGACCTATAATGAGAGCATTATAGGAAAATATGGCTGGAAAATCATCTCAATGCAATGTAAATTGTGTTTCATTTTCTCGCCAAAGTAAACGGTGGTGGATGTTGTTTTATCTCCACTATCTCCCATAGGGTGTAATATGTAGAGGAATCTGATAAATGCAGGAGCCCAGAGAGGCTCTCAATGGTGTGCGTACTGGGAGCAGAGTCAGGTGCAGGAGAGCAGAGAGTTGTGAACCGGTGCGCACACCGAGCCACTGCGTTGTAACCTCCATCCAATATGCCAAAGTGCAAAAACGCACCAACAGTCACAACAATAAAGTACAAACAAATAAACATACCTCGTGAATATAAAACACGGAATAAATGCACACCAGAATTAGCGCGTCAAAAATGACACATAACACGAAACAATCACACACAAAGACATGAGGGGGAACAGAGGAATAAATACATGTAGTGTGATTGGGGAATGAAGTTGTATGAGTTCCGCTACGGGAAAGGAAAACCCAGATAGCTTGAGTCTAATCCATCAGTTAAAGGAAAATATACTGTATCAGGTTCTTTTTGGGCTGCATCTCAATCCACTGCATCCGCCAATGCCACCCTTCCGCAGCTGCGGTGAAAGGTGGCAGAGCTAGAATGGTGTTTGTCAGACCATGAGACATCCCAAAAAATTGGTCTTCTTAAGAAAACATTGGTAGCATCCAAACGTTTTGGTCACGTTTTGCTCTACATCTTCTGTCTCTAGCGTCCAGACAGTTTGGGCTACAGACTATGGAAAGGTGAGACTCTCATGTAGCCGTGTACCAGTATTCAGACCCCTTGATTTTTTTCCACAATTTGTTACATTACAGCTTTATTCTAAAATGGATTAAATAAACATTTTATCCGTCAATCTACAAACATTTCCCCATAATGACAAAGTGACAGCAGGTTTCTATACATTTTTGCCAATAAAATATGTATTTTTTTTTACATAAGTATTCAGACACTTTGCTATGAGAGGTAGAGTGAAAGTGACTATGCATAGATAATAAACAGAGAGTAGAAGTAGTGTAAATAAGGGGACGGGGGTGGTGGGGTAGGACAATGCAAATAGTCTGGGTAGTCCATTTCAATAGCTGTTCAGGAGTCTTGTGGAGGTAGAAGCTGTTAAAGTCCCGCTCCTTGAAAGCGGCAGCTCTACCCTTTAGCTCAGTGTGGATGTAATCCTGCAATCCATGGCTTCCGGTTGGGGTATGTATGTACGGTCACTGTGGGGACGACATCATTGATGCACTTATTGATGAAGCCAGTGACTGATGTGATGTACTCCTCAATAACTTTGGAAGAATTCCGGAACAATTTCCAGTCTGTGCTATCAAAACAGTCCTATAGCTTAGCATCTGCGTCATCAATCAGGTATTTATGGTAGAGTGGCCAGACGGAAGCCAGTCGGAGTTTGCCAAAAGGAACCTAAAGGGCTCTCAGACTATGAGGAACAAGATTATCTTATCTGATGAAACCAAGATTGATGCCTACAGTGAAGCATTGTCTTGGAAGCATCATGCTGTGGAGATTTATTTCAGCGGCAGGGACTGGGAGACTAGTCAGGATCGAGGGAAATGTGACCGGAGCTAAGAACAGAGACATCCTTGAAGAAAACTTGCTCTAGAGCACTCAGGACCTAAATCTTCGTTGCCCATCCAACCTGACAGAGCTTGCAGAGAACAACGGGAGAAATTCCCCAAATACAGGTGTGCCAAGCTTGTAGCGTCACACCCAAGAAGACTGAAGGCTGTAATCGCTGCCAAAGGTGCTTAAAGAAAGTACAGGGTCTGAATACTTATGTAAATGTGATATTTCATTTTTTAAATATTTTGTATACATTTAGAAAAACCTGTTTTTGCTTTGTCATTATGGTTTATTGTATGTAGATTGATGAAGGAATTTAAAAAAATACTTTTTAGAATAAGGCTTTCATGTAACAAAATGTGGAAAAAGTCAAAGGGTCTGAATACTTTCCGAATGTGCTGTATACTGTATATGGAGATAGTTTAGTTCCTAAAATAACTGGTTAAATTCCGTTACATTTTTTAACTATCTGTTGTATGAAGCTGTTATTCAATGTATTTCTATGAGCTAATAGTAGTGAGGCCAAAATGTTTTATCCCCCAAAAAATGTGTAATACATTTTTTTGATACCTTAATGGGTCCTACAATTCTATATAAAATAGCTAAATGATCCTTGGTATGAGCATCTTAAAACAATTCCATATGTTAGCTTAGTAAAATTTGAGATGGCCTAAAATCAAGTTCAATGCCTGCTTTTTGATTAATATGTCAATCAGAATATAGAGTCAGAATCTTTTGTTTATAGAGTCAGACCCTTATCATTTAGATTTTGGTTCAGACTACTCGTCTCCATTTTCCATGTCCATGTCATTGATTGTTGTATTCTTTTGACAATACGGAGCCAAGCAGAGTCTAGTTATACCACCATAATTGCTGGACCTGTGCTTAAATGTTCGGTGTGGGTTGGCCCAATAGTGTCAGTCAGTTATTACATTGTTACTTCCCCTCTGTATGTCCTATATACAGTGGGGCAAAAAATGTATTTAGTCAGCCACCAATTGTGCAAGTTCTCCCACTTAAAAAGATGAGAGGCCTGTAATTTTCACCATAGGTACACTTCAACTATGACAGACAAAATTAGAAAAATAAATCTTATTAAAACTTATTTTCCAAATAAATAAATACATTTTCCTACAATGTGATTTTCTGGATTTTCTTTTCTCATTTTGTCTGTCATAGTTGAAGTGTACCTATGATGTAAATTACAGGCCTCTCTGGTCTGGGGTCACGGTGGGCTAGACACATTCATAAAACCATGCTTTTGAGATAGACAAGGACTTTTTATGGGCATAATTTGAAATTGGCACTGGGGGGGTTAAAATGGAGGGGTGTAGGGAGGAACGATTAGGGGGTAGGTTGAGTGTTTGTGAAGCTCAGTTGGCTGGTTCCTAATGGAACTATATGTTGAACTTGTACTGTTCACTTATTACCCAGTGTAGCAGGAGTAGACAGGTGGGGGGTTAGCGGGTGGAGCGTTATGGGGGGCTGTTCCAGAGGGATTTTTCTTGGCCAAAAAGTTATCTCGTCTTTCACAAATAGCTGGGCATAATACCCCTCTCCATTAGTAGGCACAGAGCAAAAAGAACAAGGGAGAGAAAGGAATATAGAGTAGACACCCGCATGTCTAATTTAACACATATTAGTCCACAGTCCTCTCGTGATATACTGTACAGGCTCGGCCATTTGTTTTATACAACATGTAAATTGCAATCAATCACAGATGCGATACATTATGGATAATATCCAATAAAGTCTGAGAGGAACGTTACTGAGGCAAGCAGAATCCCTCCGCAACTCCTCTGAGAGCATTAGCATTTCTCCCTGTGGGCAGAAATTGGTATTTGAAGGTGAGAGAGCGAGAGACAGAGAGAGAGTGAGAGAGGCCGAAGCCATTTGGATTTAGCCTTAGTTTCCAAGATTATTTTCAAAGTGCTATGTTATAGAAGGTTATAGATGCCATAAACTCAATTTCCCCGAAAGATAAAAGAAAGCCAAATGTATTTTGCCTGTGATCAAAGCACTTTATTTTTTTTTCTTCGTTCCTGGAAAGGTGTTGAGGGGTTGAGGCATGTCAGTTTACTGCATTTTCAACCATGTGTTATGTATTGGGGGGGGAAGACCTCGTGGCAATTGGGTAAGGGGTTCTCCTACTGTGCCGGGGTACAAGGGCTCTCAGGGTCATTTCATGCACATATCACCTCTCTCTAACCCAACTGCATTTTAAATGAGAAAGTATTGTAGTGCATGCCTTCTCTTTGTCTTGCCCTCGCCATCTCTCTCTAGCTTTTCCCCCTTCTACAGTTGAAGTTTGTGTGTGTTCGCGCATGCATGCATTAAACTTCAACTGTAGACAGAGAGAAAAGGTATGCGTGAACAGACACACACATAGACAGAGAGAAAAGGTATGTGTGAACAGACACACAACGTTCCATTATGGTTACTGATCATATAATCCAAAGTGTCTAATCACAGCTCTCCATTCCGAAACTTAATGGGATACTTCAGGATATTGTCAATGAAGCCCTGTATCTACTTCCCCAGTGTCACATGAACTTGTAGATACCATTTTTATGTCTCTGCATGCAGCTTGAAGGAAGTTGCTTACTATCGTTAGCTCAACTGCTAACTACGGTGAGCGCAATGACTGGAAATCTATGGTAACATGCATGCATGCAGTTATATAGCACTGGCTCACAAAACTACCTTCAACTTCCTTCATACTGGATGCAGAGACAAAAAAATGGTATCCATGAGTTCATCTGACTCTGGGGAAGTAGATAAAGGGCTTAATTGCCAAAATCCCAAAGTATCCCTATAACCTATACCAACTTCTGATTGGTGGGAAGTTACCAACGACCTCTGTTCCAGTAATGGGATTGGTTGAGCAGAATAGACAAAGGGAGACAGAGTAATCATGGCTATGGTGACCGGGTTAATTTGAGCTGTCTCTTTCCCAGAGAAAGGTAGTCTTTGAGATGTGACACTTCCTAGATATTATCTCATCTTCTCCACCATAATGACATCTATTATTTTCCAGAAATGTGACATCTAAAAATAACACAAAGTATTCTGGGAATTAAGGGAGAATATTGCTCATATTTCCTGAGTGAGATCTAACTCCTGGGATACGTCAGGGTTTAGGTCATATTGGACAGTCTTGTTCCGATGAATTTCATCTAATGTACATATACAGCAGTCTTTCTATTATAAGTATGCTTCAGATTAAAAAGGCTTTGAAACCTTCTGTCCATACCGAGGCTAAAATGCAAGACAAGAAAAAATGTTGTGTCCATAATAATAACTTGATTTGCAGAAGAGACAAAACAGGGCATATTCTGTCTCGTGAAGATTTAATGAAAAGTGAAGAAAATTACCCTCAAGGTCAAAGCAGCAATGAGTCTTAAATGTTTTGCCTCCCGAGTGGCACAGCAGTCTAAGGCACTGCATCTCAGTGCAAGAGGTGTCACTACAGTCGCTGGTTCACATCCAGCCGTGATTGGGAGTCCCATAGGGCGGCGCACAATTGGCCCTGCGTCGGCTGGAGTAGGCCGTCATTGTGAATAAGAATTTGTTCTTAACTGACTTGCCTGGTAAAATAAAAAAATGTAAGTTGATAATCGTGAGAGGCTCCCCCATCGGAGCTTTTAAGGAGTATCAGAGCTGAACCGTGGAACGCCTCACAACCACACAGGTCAAGGCCATTATGAATGGCCTACTGTTGAAAGCAAAGCACTTCCTTAAAACGAATTAGAATACATTTTATTCTGCCACTACTTCAGCCCCTGAGCGTGGTGGCTTGACTTTCTAAATCCACCAGCCCGTCACTCTCCTTTTCTCTATTTACCGGTCATGCTGAAAACATTTTATTGTGGTCGTCGAGCAGTGCTGCTTCGAAAGGAGAAAAGGAAAAAGAATGTGTTGGGGTTTTGAGAGAGACAAAAGAAAGAGAGAGAGGACAAAGAAAAGGGCGGCAAGAAATGGTGGCTTTTAAAAAAGGTTTTTGCAAAACCATTTGGCATTGACAAGGAAAAAGAGAAAGAGGTGGGAAAGGAAAAAAAGTCTGGAATCAGAGCTAAGATGGCGGCTTGAATATGGCGGCTCCAAATATCTCATGAAACTAACTACTGTAAATAATACCACTTTTCTCGGACGCTGATCTGCTCACTCGTGAGCAATAACATCAAAGTTAGATAAAAACCCAAAACACATTTAAGGCTTGACAAATACTACCAAACCTGTGAACGTTGGATCATCCGAACACACACCTCTGTAAACGTGGAGAAACAAGTGCAAAAATAAAACAGCTGGACTCAATATCTATGCCTTTCACCTGCTAACATCAATAAATAAGAAACTAGACGTACTTGGCTTACTCCATAAAGATATACAGGAGATGAAGACGAGCCTTGAAATGAGTGTTGAAAAAGCAGTGACTCTATAGATACAAACTAACCAGCTAAAAGCTCCTGTGAATACTATCGAAACTAATGTTATCAAACAAAAAAAGAGAGAACAAGTTTCTAAGAGAATCCTTACTTGAAATACAAACTCCATCTACAGTTTGCGAGAATATCTGGTGTTTACTGGTATCCAAGAGAAGGAGGGTGAAAATCCAAAACATGTAGTGAAGTTAACCTTTTCACATGTGAGTTCCAAATATCTCTAACGGTCGCCACAGCGTGAGTTGTTTTTTTTCAATTTCAAATTATTACCTAACAAAAGTTTAAATTGAGATGGGTTCCGCCTCCTCATTGATTCAGGGTAGCCGGGGCGGCAAGGTAGCCTAGTGGTTAGAGTGTTGGACTAGTAACCTGAACGGTTGCAAGTTCAAAACCCCGAGCTGACAAGGTACCAATCTGTCGTTCTGCCCCTGAACAGGCAGTTAACCCACTGTTCCTAGGCCATCATTGAAAATAAGAATTTGTTCTTAAAACTGACTTGCCTAGTTAAATAAAGGTGAAATTAAAAAAACATAGTAGTAGCCCATTTTAGCATTCGGGACAATTTATGTTTGAGGCTTTTCTGAGCCATATAAACTTCTCTGCCACAGAACTGATGTTACAGAAAAAAAACAGATAAAAATCCAATCAGGAAGTGCCGCATTTTTTGAAACCGCCTCATGGCAATGACTCCTTATATGACTGTGGAGGAGCTAGGAGTCAGCTTACGTTTTCCATGTGTTCCCCAAGGTGTCTGCAGCATTGTGACGTATTTGTAGGCATATCATTGGAAGATTGACCATAAGAGACTACATCTACCAGGTGGTCGCTTCGTGTCCTCCGTCGCAATTATTGCGTAATCTCCAGCTGCAGTATTTTTCCGTTTGCTTCTGATGAGAAACCAACTGCCACAAATGATTTATCATCGAATAGATATGTGAAAAACACCTTGAGGATTGATTCTAAACAACGTTTGTCTTGTTTCTGTCGATATTATGGAGCTAATTTGGAAAATAGTTTGGCGTAGTAGTGACTGCATTTTCGGGTTTTTTTCTTAGCCAAACGTGATGAACAAAACGGAGCTATTTCTCCTACACAAATAATATTTTTGGAAAAATGAACATTTGCTATCTAACTGAGAGTCTCGTTATTGAAAACATCCGAAGTTCTTCAAATAAATGATTTTATTTGAATGCTTCTTGTTTTTGTGAAAATGTTGCCTGCTGAATGCTAGGCTTAATGCTATGCTAGGCTATCAATACTCTTACACAAATGCTTGTGTAGCTTTGGTTGAAAAGCATATTTTGAAAATCTGAGATGACAGTGTTTTTAACAAAAGGCTAAGCTTGTGTTTCAATATATTTATTTCCTTTCATTTGCGATTTTCATGAATAGGAAACGTTGCGTTATGGTAATGAGATTGAGGCTATGATTGCGCTCCCGGATACGGGATTGCTCGACGCTAGATGTTAAAACTCTTTTGGGATAGGAGGCAGCATTTTCACTTTTGGATGAATAGCATGCCCAGAGTGAACTGCCTCATACTCTGTCCCAGATGCTAATATATGAATATTATTATTACTTTTGGATAGAGAGCGCTCTGTTTCTGAGGATAGCACCTCCGTAAACAAAAGAGAGAAAACATATTTCAACCCTGCAGGCGCAACACAAAACGCAGAAATAAAAATGTAATTCATGCCTTACCTTTGACGAGCTTCTTCTGTTGGCACTCTAATATGTCCCATAAACATCACAAATGGTCCTTTTGTTCGATTAATTCCGTCAATATATATTCAAAATGTCCATTTATTTGTCGCGTTTGATCCAGAAAAACACCGGTTCCAAATTTGAATTTGAATTTTTTTTTTTTTTTTTTTCACCTTTATTTAACCAGGTAGGCTAGTTGAGAACAAGTTCACATTTGCAACTGTGACCTGGCCAAGATAAAGCATAGCAGTGTGAACAGACAACACAGAGTTACACATGGAGTAAACAATTAACAAGTCAATAACACAGTAGGAAAAAAAGGGGAGTCTATATACATTGTGTGCAAAAGGCATGCGGAGGTAGGCGAATAATTACAATTTTGCAGATTAACACTGGAGTGATGCATGATCAGATGGTCATGTACAGGTAGAAATATTGGTGTGCAAAAGAGCAGAAAAGTAAATAAATAAAAACAGTATGGGGATGAGGTAGGTAAAAATGGGTGGGCTATTTACCGATAGACTATGTACAGCTGCAGCGATCGGTTAGCTGCTCCGATAGCAGATGTTTGAAGTTGGTGAGGGAGATAAGTCTCCAACTTCAGCGATTTTTGCAATTCGTTCCAGTCACAGGCAGCAGAGAACTGGAACGAAAGGTGGCCAAATGAGGTGTTGGCTTTAGGGATGATCAGTGAGATACACCTGCTGGAGCGCGTGCTACGGATGGGTGTTGCCATCGTGACCAGTGAACTGAGATAAGGCGGAGCTTTACCTAGCATGGACTTGTAGATGACCTGGAGCCAGTGGGTCTGGCGACGAATATGTAGCGAGGGCCAGCCGACTAGAGCATACAAGTCGCAGTGGTGGGTGGTATAAGGTGCTTTAGTGACAAAACGGATGGCACTGTGATAAACTGCATCCAGTTTGCTGAGTAGAGTGTTGGAAGCAATTTTGTAGATGACATCGCCGAAGTCGAGGATCGGTAGTATAGTCAGTTCTACTAGGGTGAGTTTGGCGACGTGAGTGAAGGAGGGTTTGTTGCGGAATAGAAAGCCGACTCTTGATTTGATTTTCGATTGGAGATGTTTGATATGCGTCTGGAAGGAGAGTTTACAGTCTAGCCAGACACCTAGGTACTTATAGATGTCCACATATTCAAGGTCGGAACCATCCAGGGTGGTGATGCTGGTCAGGCGTGCGGGTGCAGGCAGCGAACGGTTGAAAAGCATGCATTTGGTTTTACTAGCGTTTAAGAGCAGTTGGAGGCCACAGAAGGAGTGTTGTATGGCATTGAAGCTCGTTTGGAGGTTAAATAGCACAGTGTCCAAGGACGGGCCGGAAGTATATAGGATGGTGTCGTCTGCGTAGAGGTGGATCAGGGAATCGCCCGCAGCAAGAGCAACATCATTGATATATACAGAGAAAAGAGTCAGCCCGAGGATTGAACCCTGTGGCACCCCCATAGAGACTGCCATTTGACACACTGGACTCTGTCAAAGTAATTTGTGAACCAGGCAAGGCAGTCATCCGAAAAACCGAGGCTACTGAGTCTGCCGATAAGAATATGGTGATTGACAGAGTCGAAAGCCTTGGCAAGGTCGATGAAGACGGCTGCACAGTACTGTCTTTTATCGATGGCGGTTATGATATCGTTTAGTACCTTGAGCGTGGCTGAGGTGCACCAGTGACCGGCTCGGAAACCAGATTGCACAGCGGAGAAGGTACAGTGGGATTCGAGATGGTCAGTGACCTGTTTGTTGACTTGGCTTTCGAAGACCTTAGATAGGCAGGGCAGGGTGGATATAGGTCTGTAACAGTTTAGGTCCAGGGTGTCTCCCCCTTTGAAGAGGGGGATGACTGCGGCAGCTTTCCAATCCTTGGGGATCTCAGACGATATGAAAGAGAGGTTGAACAGGCTGGTAATAGGGGTTGCGACAATGGCGGAGGATAGTTTCAGAAATAGAGGGTCCAGATTGTCAAGCCCAGCTGATTTGTACGGGTCCAGCTTGCGCAACGTGACTACAAAATATCTAAAAATGTACCTGTAACCTTTGCCAAAACATTTCAAACTACTTTTGTAATACAACTTTAGGTATTTTTTTTAACGTAAAAAATTAATAAAATTGAAGACGGGATGATCTGTGTTCAATACAGGAGGAAAACAAACTGTATCTAGCTGGTCATGCACCTCTATCTAACAGTACACTTCAAGTGACCCTCGTTCAAGATGGCCATACTTCTTCATTACACAAAGGAAAAACATCAACCAATTTCTAAAGACTGTTGACATCCAGTGGAAGTGACATCCAGTGGAAGTGATAGGAACTGCAAGAAGGTCCCTAAGAAATCTGGATTCCCAATGAAAGCTCAGTGAAAAGAGAGTGACCTCGAAAAACAATCTGAATGGTTTGTCCTCGGGACTTCGCCTGCTAAATAAGTTCTGTTAAACTCACAGACATGATTCAAACAGTTTTAGAAACGTCAGAGTATTTGCTATCTAAATATACTAATACTATGCATATCTTATCTTCTGGGGATGAGTAGCAGGCAGTTGAATTTGGGCATGCATTGCATCCGTACGTGAAAATACTGCTCCCTGTCACCAAGAAGTTAACACTTTTTTTGGTTACTACATGATTCCATATATGGAATTTCATAGTTTCGATGTCTCCACTATTATTCTACAATGTATAAAATAGTAAATATAACTGCATTTAAGAATGATGGAGGCCACAGTGGTCTTGCGTACCTTTAATGCTGCATAAATGTTTTGGTACCCTTCCCCAGATCTGTGCCTCGACATAATCCTTTCTCATAGCTCTAAGGACAATTCCTTCGACCCCATGGCTTGTTTTTTGCTCTGACATGCGCTGTCAACTGTGGGACCTTGCATATACAGGTGTGTGCCTTTCCAAATCATGCCCAATCAATTGAATTTACCACAGCTGGACTCAAATCAAACATCTCAGGGATGATCAATGGAAACAGGATTCAGCTGAGCTCAATTTCAAGTCTCATACAAAGGGTCTTAATGAAGCCTGTGCTGGTTGATAAATATGTTGATGTGGGGCGCTGTCCTCAGACAATTGCATGGTATGCTTTCGCTGTAAAGCCTATTGTCAATCGGACAACGCAGATATATTAACCTGTTGCTTCTACTCGGGACGCTTGCGTCCCAACTAGAGCTCTGGAAATGCAAATGCGCTACGCTAAATGCTAATAGTATTAGTTAAAACTCAAAAGTTCATTAAAATACACATGCAGGGTATCGAATTAAAGCTACACTCGTTGTGAATCCAGGCAACAAGTCAGATTTTTTAAATGCTTTTCGGCGAAAGCATGGGAAGCTATTATCTGATAGCATGCAACACCCCAAAAGACCCACAGGGGACGTAAACAAAATAATTAGCATTTCGGCGTTACACAAACCGCACAATAAAATAGAAAACATTCATTACCTTTCACCATCTTCTTTGTTGGCACTCCTAGATGTCCCATAAACACTATTTGGGTCTTTATTTCGATTAAATCGGTCCATATAAAGCCTAGATATCGTTATATGTAGACTGTGTGATAAACGAAAAAAACATTGTTTCAAAACGTAACGTCATTTTTTAAAATTCAAAAAGTCGACGATAAACTTTCACAAAACACTTCGAAATACGTTTGTAATGCAACTTTAGGTATTAGTAAACGTTAATAAGCGATAAAATTCATCAGGAGGCGATGTAAAGATCATTAGCTGTCCGTCTGGAAAAATGTCCGGCTAGAAACTCAACGAAAATATCCGGTCCCAGACCGGATTAGATACGGTGTCCTGTATGTGTTTGACCAAGAAAAAACTTGAAGGGAAATGACAAGACTCTAGACACCCTGTGGAAGCTGTAGGTACTGCAACCTCAGTCAATTAATTGTGGTTCACGTTTATCAATGGGTTCAAGTAGCGCATGGATATATTTTCCCCATTTTCAGTGATCAGTTTTTCCTGTGCTTTTCGATGTAAATGCCGTTCTGGTAAAGCCACAGCAGTGATTTAACCAGTTACTTAAACGTCTGAGTGTTTTCTATCCACACAGACTAAGCAAATGCATATACTATATTCCTGGCATGAGTAGCAGGGCGCTGAAATGTTGCGCGATTTTTAACAGAATGTTCAAAAAAGTAGAGGGTCGACTGAAGAGGTTAACAAGAATTTAAGCATTTAAATTCGGATCCGTCAGCTTCGGTGGCGGCTCTGATGCGGGGATCGTCGCCGGAAGCTCCAGACCGTGGATCATCGCCGGAAGCTCCAGACCGTGGATCGTCGCTGGAGGAACAGGACCGTGGATCGTCGCTGGAGGAACCGTACCGCGGATTGTCGCCGGAGGAACCAGACCGTGGATCGTTGCCGGAAGAACCGGACCGTTGACCGTCTCAGGAGGTTCCAGACCGTTGACCGTCTCAGGAGGTTCCGGACCGTGTACCATCTCATGAGGTTCCGGACCGTGAAACGTCGCCGGAAGCTCTGGAATGTGAACCGTCGCCGGAAGCTCTGGACTGTGAACCGTCACCGGAAGCTCTGGACTGTGATCCGTCTCCGGAAGCTCTGGACTGTGAACTGTCGCCGGAAGCTCTGGACTGTGAACCGTCGCCGGAAGCTCTAGACTGGGGACCGTCACCTGAAGCTCTGGACTGGGGAGGCGCACTGGAGGCCTTAAGCGTGGGGCCGGCACAGGTGGCACCGGACTGGTGACACGCACTTCAGGGCGAGTGCGGGGAGCAGGCACAGGACGTACTTGACTGGGAAGGTGCACTTGAGGGAGAGTGCGAGGAGCAGGCTGGGGATACGCACTGGAGGCCTGATGCGTGGGACCGGCACAGATTGCACCGGACTGGTGACACGCTCCTCCAAACGCCTGCATTGCCACATACTCCTCGCCAACTCCATTCTCAGGTATCCCTCCTCGCACTCTTCCATCGACTCGCAGGCGGGTTCTGGTACTCCCCTTGGGTCGACCGACCACCTCTCTATCTCTGGTGGTCGGTACTCCCCATGGGTCGACCGACCACCTCTCTATAGAACATTGCATCCTGTTTTTAATTCAAATACCTTGAGTCTGGCAATTAATTCCTCACATCTTTAATGCCTTTGGGGATAATTTCCACATCAAGGTAAGGTTTTATAAATAACTGCTTATATGTGGTTTTCTACGTAAGTCATTCTTAAGATCAAAATTGATCGTACGGTCATTTTAAAATTACGCCCATTGTGTCCGGCAATTCCAGATATAGTCCTAGTGATTTATCTTTTACCCTTTTCTCACATTATTCTCACTTTACCTTTTTAGGGATAGGGGGCAGCATTTGCACTTTGGATGAATTGCATGCCCATAGTGAACTGCCTCCTACTCTGTTCCAGATGCTAGTATATGCATATAATTATTACTATTGGATAGAAAACACTCTGATGTTTCTGAGGATAGCACCTCCGTAAACAAAACTGTTTGAATTATGTCTGTTAGTATAACAGAACTCGTATGGCATGCAAATTTCCAAACAGGAATTGGAAATTCTGGGGCTGGTTGATTTTCAACTCATCGCCTATTCACATCCCAGTAAGATATGGATCTGTTCGCACTTCCTACGCCTTCCACTAGATGTCAACAGTCAGTAGAACGTGGAATGAAGCCTCTAGTGTGATGTGGGGCCGGGTGGCAGCTATTTGAGTCAGTGTGTCTGGCAGAATGCCAGTTCCTGGTCAGGCGCATTGCTCATGATATCGCCATGCGTTTCATTACTCTGTAGACAAAAACGAATTCTCCGGTTGGAACGTTATTGGATATATATGATAATAACATCCTGAAGATTGATTCTCTTCTTAGTTTGACCAGTTTATTCGACCTGGAATATAACTTTTTGAAGTTTTCGTCCGAGTTTCACCTGGACCGGTGCCAGCTTTTGGACATGTGAACTAAACGTGCTAGCAAAAGTAGCTAATTGAACACTAGTAATGGACATTATCGAACAAAACAACAATTCATTGTGGAACTAGGATTCCTGGCACTGCATTCTGATGAAAGATCATCAAATGTAAGGGAATATTTATAATGTAATTTCGTATTTCTGTGGACTCCAACACGGCGGAGAAATGTTGCATGGTATGCGTTTTCGTTAAGTTTAAAAAAAATCTGACACAGCGGTTGCATTAAGAACAAGTGTATCTTTAATTATATGTAAAACATGCATCTTTCATCAAAGTTTATGATGGGTATTTCTGTTATATGACGTGGCTCTCTGTAATTACTCTGGATATTTTGGAGGCATTTCTGAACATGGCGCCAATGTAAAGCGAGATTTGTGGATATAAATATGCATATTATTGAACAAAACATAAATGTATTGTGTAACATGATCTCCTATGATTGTCATCTGATGAAGATTATCAAAGGTTAGTGATTAATTTTATCTCTATTTCTGGTTTTGTGACTATCTTTGGCTGGGAAAACTGGCTGTGTTTTTTGGGATTTGGTGGTGATCTAACATAAATATATGTTGTGTTTTCGCTGTAAAACTTTTTTTTAAATCGGACATGATGGGTAGATTAACAAGATGTTTATCTTTCATTTGCTGTATTGGACTTGTTAATGTGTGAAAGTTAAATATTTCAAAAAAATACTTTTGAATTTCCTAGACAGGTTAATGCTCCACGTAGTAGAACTTCTAGAGAACATTGATCGTCACTGAACCCTTTGTTACCCTTGTGCTCTAACACTTTGTGTGGGTTGGGTGCAGGAACGTAGCAATCAGGTCGATTGTAGCGATAATCATATTGATGGTGACGTACTTACAGTTATTTCGACCACGGCGGGTATTGGTTTTGTGGTAGAAACCGTTGTTGCCCGTGATATCTCAACTCTCTAATACCTGATAATGCACCCTCTAACTGGATTAATTTGATGTTATTTTAATGGACAAAAAAAATAAACTTTTCTTTCAAAAACAATGACATTTCTAAGTGACCCCAAACTCTTGAACGGTACTGTTTATGATTAAATGTGATGTTAGATTATGAAATATAATTATTTTTCATATAAAGTCTTAACTAGTCAGTGACCACACCCACATGCACATAGATTACTTTTTCCCAGTGCATAAAACCCACTTCTGACTAAATGTACAGTGCCTTGCGAAAGTATTCAGCCCCCTTGAACTTTGCGACCTTCTGCCACATTTCAGGCTTCAAACATAAAGATATAAAACTGTATTTTTTTGTGAAGAATCAACAACAAGTGGGACACAATCATGAAGTGGAACGACATTTATTGGATATTTCAAACTTTTTTAACAAATCAAAAACTTAAAAATTGGTTGTGCAAAATTATTCAGCCCCTTTACTTTCAGTGCAGCAAACTCTCTCCAGAAGTTCAGTGAGGATCTCTGAATGATCCAATGTTGACCTAAATGACTAATGATGATAAATACAATCCACCTGTGTGTAATCAAGTCTCCGTATAAATGCAGCTGCACTGTGATAGTCTCAGAGGTCCGTTAAAAGCGCAGAGAGCATCATGAAGAACAAGGAACACACCAGGCAGGTCTGAGATACTGTTGTGAAGAAGTTTAAAGCCGGATTTGGATACAAAAAAGATTTCCCAAGCTTTAAACATCCCAAGGAGCACTGTGCAAGCGATAATATTGAAATGGAAGGAGTATCAGACCACTGCAAATCTACCAAGACCTGGCCGTCCCTCTAAACTTTCAGCTCATACAAGGAGAAGACTGATCAGAGATGCAGCCAAGAGGCCCATGATTACTCTGGATGAACTGCAGAGATCTACAGCTGAGGTGGGAGACTCTGTCCAGAGGACAACAATCAGTCGTATATTGCACAAATCTGGCTTTTATGAAAGAGTGGCAAGAAGAAAGCCATTTCTTAAAGATATCCATAAAAAGTGTCGTTTAAAGTTTGCCACAAGCCACCTGGGAGACACACCAAACATGTGGAAGAAGGTGCTCTGGTCAAATGAAACCAAAATTGAACTTTCTGGCAACAATGCAAAACGTTATGTTTGGCGTAAAAGCAACACAGCTCATCACCCTGAACACACCATCCCCACTGTCAAACATGGTGGTGGCAGCATCATGGTTTGGGCCTGCTTTTCTTCAGCAGGGACAGGGAAGATGGTTAAAATTGATGGGAAGATGGATGGAGCCAAATACAGGACCATTCTGGAAGAAAACCTGATGGAGTCTGCAAAAGACCTGAGACTGGGACGGAGATTTGTCTTCCAACAAGACAATGATCCAAAACATAAAGTAAAATCTACAATGGAGTGGTTCAAAAATAAACATATCCAGGTGTTAGAATGGCCAAGTCAAAGTCCAGACCTGAATCCAATCGAGAATCTGAGGAAAGAACTGAAAACTGCTGTTCACAAATGCTCTCCATCCAACCTCACTGAGCTAGAGCTGTTTTGCAAGGAGGAATGGGAAAAAATGTCAGTCTCTCGATGTGCAAAACTGATAGAGACATACCCCAAGCGACTTACAGCTGTAATCGCAGCAAAAGGTGGCGCTACAAAGTATTAACTTAATTTTGCACGCCCAATTTTTCAGTTTTTGATTTGTTAAAAAAGTTTGAAATGTCCAATGAATGTCGTTCCACTTCATGATTGTGTCCCACTTGTTGTTGATTCTTCACAAAAACAGTTGTATATCTTTATGTTTGAAGCATGAAATGTGGCAAAAGGTCGCAAAGTTCAAGGGGACCGAATACTTTCGCAAGGCACTGTACATTACACCAAGTAGGTTTCTAAGTGACCCCAAACTTTTTAAAGGTAGTGTGTGTGTATACATGTATATTTATATATATACATATATACACACACACGCGCACGCACGCACAAATGCACGCACGCACGCACGCACACACACACATACATATATACAGTGGGCCAAAAAAGTATTTAGTCAGCCACCAATTGTGCAAGTTCTCCCACTTAAAAAGATGAGAGAGGTACACTTCAAGGTACACTTCAACTATGACAGACAAAATGAGAAAATAAATCCAGAAAATCACATTGTAGGATTTTTTATGAATTTATTTGCAAATTATGGTGGAAAATAAGTATTTGGTCAATAACAAAAGTTTATCTCAATACTTTGTTATATACCCTTTGTTGGCAATGACAGAGGACAAACGTTTGATGGTATTTTGGCCCATTCCTCCATGCAGGTCTCCTCTAGAGCAGTGATATTTTGGCGATGTTGCTGGGCAACACGGATTTTCAACTCCCTCCAAAGGTTTTCTATGGGGTTGCAACCTTGAAGTTGTTCCCAAATCATCTCCAAAACCTCGCCCTAACTAAACAATATCAGCTCCAGCCCAAGCTTTAATACAGAGGGCATTGACTTGAAGCGGCACTGCCTACTTCAATGCTACGCTAGAATAGTCTCACCTCTGCATCAAATTCACGTATGTAGCTCTTCCCCACAACTACTGGGGGAGGTTGTAAACAGCGTGAACCCGGTCCGGGGTGGATGTAACAGAGTATGATGAATGAATTGGCACAGCCCACACTGTTTCCCTTGTTCTCACCAGCCACTTGTTACATGCATACGTTTCTAGGCATTCGGGTGACTTTGCTCCTGCAGAGGTTGTTCCAAAGCAGCAGCTGTGACACGCCCCTCGGGTTGTCGTAGCGATTAAACATTCTACAATTAAACGCACACCCTCAGAACTAAACTGAAGGCTAAAGTTTTTCAGTTCCTCAGCTTTTCCGAGGACAATGAACAGCAGTGTACTGAACAATACATCATGGTTAACAAACAGAAGGCCAAAATAGGTGGGTGGATGGAGGGAGACCGTTCATGTGACTGACGATTGAAGGGTAGAGTAAATAAAAAAGGAAGCACAGGTAAAGAAAAGATGAGGGGAGAAAAAGTGCCAAGAGCAGCTCTCTTGTTTGTATCGTGTCCCTGTGATAGAGTCGTGACAGTGGAATGGCCTGAGGTGTCTATAAGGGAAGGACTGGCACAACATGGAGGAGACTCATTCTACTAATTGTAATTAACCATCATTGTTTTATTTTCCCTTCAGAAAATGGACGACTTAGAAAATTCAGCCCCCTAACACTATAGCAAAAAGTGCTGTGCTGTTCCTAAGCTCCAGCTATTTTCATTACCTAGAAGGAGACATCAGGGAGAGGAACTTGGATCGACTAACACTGCTGAAAAGGTATCTATGCAAATGAAATTTGATTTAATGTGTCATCCAGTGCTGGGGGAAATGCGTTACAAAAGTAATGTGTTTCGTCCTCAGACTCAAACTTTGTCAAACAATAATCTCAAATTGTTAATAACACCGTTGAAGGTGGAGTGCTTTGTGAATGCCAACTAAGCTCTTCATCAGTTGGTGGTCTGACTTTATATTTTTCCCAAACAGCATGCTGTTTGTGATAATGATAGTGAAATTTAGTCGACAGTTGAGCTTAGCAATTATACAATTTATCTGAAGTGTTGTTCTCATAATTTCAAATGAGTCATATTAATAACAAAAATTTAGCAAGTATAATTACATTTTATTAAATGTCACAACATGATTTGTGTAAAAAGTTGCATTTTCCTTATAACTGAGTCATAAAGAAAGTTTCCTTGCTATTCACATTTCTAATAACCATAGCTAAAATAATTTGTACAGTCATAGAACCCTCCTAGAGTCTAAGGGCCCAGGGCTGGGTTTCTATGAGAGTAACATATGGAATTGTTTAAAGATGGTCATACCAATGATCATTTAGTTATTTGATATAGCATTTTAGAACCCCTGACTCTTCAAATAGTTTGTTTTGAAGAGTCAGTCCTATATCTTTGAGACATCAGAAAGCAAATTTTCTCTTTTATTTACCCATATTTAACCCATTTTTGTATGCACTAAAAGTACTTCCATAGACAGTACCAATCAAAAGTTTGGATAGACCATCTCATTCCAGGGTTTTTCTTTATTTTGACTATTTTCTACATTGTAGAATAATAGTGAAGACATAAACACTATCAAATAACACACATGGAATCATGTAGTAACCAAAAATGTGTGAAACAAATACAAACATATTTTTAATATATATATATTTTGTGTTTTTCCATCTTAATGTGTTTGAGCCAATCAGTTGTGCTGTGAATAGGTAGTAGTGAAGACATCAAAACTATGCAATAACACATATGGAATCATGTAGTAACCAAAAATGTGTTAAACAAATAAAAACATATTTTAAATATATTTTATATATATATATATATATATATATATGTATATATATTTTTATTTTTATTTTTTTTTTATATATAATATTTTTAACGTGTTTGAGCCAATCAGTTGTGTTGTATAAAGAAGACAGCCCTGTTTTGTGAAATACCAAGTCCATATTATGACAAGAACATCTCAAATAAGCAAAGAGAAATGACAGTCAATAAATACTTTAAGAGAAATGTTCTTCAAGTGCCGCACAAATCATCAAGAGCTATGATGATACTAGCTCTCATGACGACTGCACAGCAAAGGAAGACCTTGAATTACCCATGCTGCAGAGTATATTGTTCTTAGAGTTTTTTTAAATATTTTTTTAGCCCATTTTTCTGCCCAATTTCATGGTATCCAATTGTTTTAGTAGCTATTATCTTGTCTCATCGCTACAACACCCGTACAGGCTCGGGAGAAGGTTATGCGTCCTCCGATACACAACCCAACCAAGCCGCACTGCTTCTTAACACAGCGCGCATCCAACCCGGAAGCCAGCCGCACCAATGTGTCAGAAGAAACACCGTGCACCTGGCAACCTTGGTTAGTGCGCACTGTGCCCGGCCCGCCACATGGGTTGCTGGTGCGCGATGAGACAAGGATATCCCTACCGGCCAACCCCTCCCTAATCCGGAAGACGCTAGGCCAATTGTGCGTCGCCCCACGGACCTCCCGGTCGCGGCCGGTTACGACAGAGCCTGGGCGCGAACCCAGAGTCTCTGCTGGTACAGCAGCCCTTAACCACTGCGCCACCCGGGAGGCCACGTTCATTAGAGTTAACTGCACCTTAGATTGCAGCCCAAATAAATGCTTCACAGAGTTCAAGTAACAGACACATCTCAACATCAACTGTTCAGAGGAGACTGCGTGAATCAGGCCTTCAAGGTTGAATTGCTGCAAAGAAACCACTACTAAAGGACACAAATTATGAGAAGAGACTTGCTTGGGCCAAGAAACTAGAACAATGGACATTAGACCAGTGGAAATCTGTCCTTTGGTCTGATGAGATTTTTGGGTTCAACCGGCGTGTCTTTGTGAGACGCAGAGTAGGGGAATGGATCTCTACATGTGTGGTTCCCACAATGAAGCAAGAAGGAGGAGGTGTGATGGTGTGGGTGTGCTGTGCTGTGCTGTTGACACCGTTGGTGATTTATTTAGAATTCAAGGCCAGTATGGCTACCACAGCATTCTGCAGCGATATGCCATCCCACCTGGTTTGCACTTAGTGGGACTATAATTGGTTTTTCAACAGGACAACACACCTCCAGGCTGTGTAAGGGCTATTTGACCAAGAAGGAGAGTGATGGAGTGCTGAATCAAATGACCTGGCTTCCACAATCTCTCAACCTCTACCCAATTGAGATGTTTTGGGATGAGTTGAACTGGAGAGTGAAGGAAAAGCAGCCAATAAGTGCTCAGCATATGTGGGAACTCCATCAAATCAAATCAAATCACATTTTATTTGTCACATACACATTGTTAGCAGATGTTAATGCGAGTGTAGCAAAATGCTTGTGCTTCTAATTCCGACAATGCAGTAATAACCAACAAGTAATCTAACTAACAATTCCAAAACTACTGTCTTATACACAATGTAAGAGGATAAAGAATATGTACATAAGGATATATGAATGAGTGATGGTACAGAGCAGCATAGGCAAGATACAGTAGATGGTATCGAGTACAGTATATACATATGAGATGAGTATGTAAACAAAGTGGCATAGTTAAAGTGGCTAGTGATACATGTATTACATAAGGATGCAGTCGATGATATAGAGTACAGTATATACGTATGCATATGAGATGAATAATGTAGGGTAAGTAACATTATATAAGGTAGCATTGTTTAAAGTGGCTAGTGATATATTTACATCATTTCCCATCAAATCCCATTATTATAGTGGCTGGAGTTGAGTCAGTGTCAGTGTGTTGGCAGCAGCCACTCAATGTTAGTGGTGGCTGTTTAACAGTCTGATGGCCTTGAGATAGAAGCTGTTTTTCAGTCTCTCGGTCCCAGCTTTGATGCACCTGTATTGACCTCGCCTTCTGGATGATAGCGGGGTGAACAGGCAGTGGCTCGGGTGGTTGATGATCTTTATGGCCTTCCTGTAACATCGGGTGGTGTAGCTGTCCTGGAGGGCAGGTAGTTTGCCCCCGGTGATGCGTTGTGCAGACCTCACTACCCTCTGGAGAGCCTTACGGTTGAGGGCGGAGCAGTTGCCGTACCAGGCGGTGATACAGCCCGCCAGGATGCTCTCGATTGTGCATCTGTAGAAGTTTGTGAGTGCTTTTGGTGACAAGCCAAATTTCTTCAGCCTCCTGAGGTTGAAGAGGCGCTGCTGCGCCTTCTTCACGATGCCGTCTGTGTGAGTGGACCAATTCAGTTTGTCTGTGATGTGTATGCCGAGGAACTTAAAACTTGCTACCCTCTCCACTACTGTTCCATTGATGTGGATAGGGGGGTGTTCCATCTGCTGTTTCCTGAAGTCCACAATCATCTCCTTAGTTTTGTTGACGTTGAGTGTGAGGTTATTTTCCTGACACCACACTCCGAGGGCCCTCACCTCCTCCCTGTAGGCCGTCTCGTCGTTGTTGGTAATCAAGCCTACCACTGTTGTGTCGTTCGCAAACTTGATGATTGAGTTGGAGGCGTGCGTGGCCACACAGTCGTGGATGAACAGGGAGTACAAGACTTTTGGAAAAACATGACAGATGAAGCTGGTTGAGAGAATGTCAAGAGTGTGAAAGCTGTCATCAAGGCAAAGGGTGGCTACTTTAAAGAAATCTAAAATCTTTATTTAATACATTTTGGGTTACTAATTTTTATGTCACGTGGGCATCCTATAGCAAAACCAACAATCAATAATCAATGTCTCCTTAAAGTCTGCACACCCCTTGACCTTTTCCAAATTTTCCTGTGTCACTGCCTGAATTTAAAATGGATTACAATGCGATTTTGTGTCACTGGCCTACACACAATCACCCAAAATGGAGATATTAATAAAAAATGACTGAAACAACACAATCATAGGCACAGACACATGCATACAAACACAAAATAATATACGCACTAGACACACACATACACATGGATTTTGTGTTGTAGATATGTGGTAGGGGCCTGAGAGATTACACTTGTGTTGTGAAATACATCCGCAGCGAAAGGGAAAGGGGAAAGGGATCCTTAATAAATACAAATACAAACATATCTGTACCCCACACATACAATTATCTGTCAGGTCCCTCAGTCGAGCAGTGATTTTCAAACACATTGAACCACAAAGATCTGGGAGGCTTTACCAATGCCTCTCAAAGAAGAGCACCAATTGGTAGATGAGCATGGTAAAGTTATTAATTACCCATCCATTCTACTTTAATTAGCTGGAGCAGTTTTGAATGGTCAAAAATCCCAGTGGTTAGATGTGCCAAGCTTACAGAGACATACCCCAAGAGACTTACAGCTGTAATTGCTGCAAAAGGGTGCTCTACAAAGTATTGACTTTGGGGGGGTGAATAGTTAGCCACACTCAAATTATTATTATTTTTTTGTCTAATTTCTTGTTTGTTTCACGAGAGACAATATTTTGCATCTTCAAAGTGGTGGGCATGTGTGTAAATAAAATTATACAAACGCCTCAAAAATCTATTTCAATTCCAGGTTGTATAAAACAAAATAGGAAAAATGCCAAGGGGGTGAATACTTTCGTAGTGCACTGTTGACTACCTCTGTGTGTTTTTGTGTGTTTATAGAATATATGTGTATGTTTATAGAATAAATGTGTGTGTTTACGTGTGTCAAGTAAGTTGTTTCGTGTGTGTCCGTCCATCAGTGTGTGTGTGTGTGTGTGTGTGCGTGTGTGTGTACGGTATTTGTGTGAATACATAGCGTCCTGGGCCTAATTTCAGACAGCTCTCGCCGGTCTCTAGTTGATCGATAAAACACACTCGCTCCATGTTTTTAGATTAAAGCAAAGCTGGGCAGAATAACACTATCACCACTCCACACCTCTAACTCTCCATTCTGGTTTTGGGGAGATACACTATTGTGTTTATCGATTAGAGATTAAGAAAGAGATGGGGAGAGACAGACAGAGAGAGAAATTACATTTTAATTGGTTGTATAGCATTCAGTTTAAAAGTGGTTCTCTCAACAACACTTAAAATCTATTCAGGGGATTTCACAGTCCATTTCAAATTGAAAATATTGTTTTACCCAAGTGTGAAACTTAAATATACTATCTAAAGCAGGGTAGTCAAACTCATTTTGCCCAGGGGCCACTTTCAGCTACATTCAACCTGTTATATTTCCTCTCCGTAAAAGTTTTGCAAATGGAATTTCCATTGCTCTAGCTGTCTAGCTTTCATTTTGTTTTTTATTAGCGAGCTGGACGCAGTCAAGAAACTATATAAATGTAGGTCCATTATGTCATTTTAAAGTACAGAGTTCCTCCCCTTTTTAGAGTGGGGCAGAGAAAAGAAAAAGAAGATTCAATTTTAATAGATTCACATTGCTTCAGTTAATGCATTTCTTTAATAAAAAAGACACGTGAGGCTGATAATACTGATATTGTCGAGGCAGTGGTCATGTACAGTGCCTTCAGAAAGTATGACCTTTTCCACATTTTGTTGTGTTACAGCCTGAAGTTTAAATGAATGGAGAGAAAAATAATAATAATAATAATAATACCCCATAATGTCAAAGAGAAATTATATTGTTCCAAATGTTTACAAATGAATAAAAAATGGAAATCTGAAATGAGTCAATAACCTTGAGTCAAGTATTCAACCCCATTGTTATGGCAAGCCTAAATAAGTTCAGTAGTAAAATGTTGCTTAACAAGTAACATAATAAGTTGGGTGGTTATTTTTATGACAACCTCATCTACAGTGCATTTGGAAAGTATTCAGACCCCTTGGCTTTTTCCATATTTTGTTATGTTACAGCCTTATCCTAAAATGAATTAAATCATTTTCCCTCTCATCAATCTACACACCATACCCCCATAATGACAAACCAAAAAGAAAAAAAGTGTGTACAAATGTAAAAAATATATATAAACAGAAATACCTTATTTACATAAATATTCAGACCCTTCGCTATGAGAAGCAAAATTGAGCTCTGGTGCATCTTGTTTCCTTGAGATGTTTCTACAACTTGATTGGAGTCCACCTGTGGTGGTTTGGAAAACCTGAAAACCTGTGAAAACCTGTGTCCACCTGTGACATGATTTGGAAAAGCACACACCTGTCTATATAAGGTGTGCATGTCAGAGCAAAAACCAAGCCATGAGGTCGAAGGAATTGTATGCAGAGCTCCAAGACATGATTGTCTCGTGCCACAGATGTGGGGAAGGGTACAAAAACATTACTGCATTATTGAAGGTCCCCCAAGAATACAGTTGCCTCCATCATTCTTAAATGGGAGAAGTATTGAACCACAAAGACTCTTCCTAGTGCTGGCCGCCCAGCCAAACTGAGCAATCGGGGGAGAAGGGCCTTGGTCAGGGAGGTGACCAAGAACCCGATGGACACTGACAGAGCTCCAGAGTTCTTCTGTGGAGAAACTTCCAGAAGGACAACCATCTCTGCAGCACTCCACCAATCAGGCCTTTATGGTAGATTGGCCGTAGGCAACTCCTCAGCAAAAGGCACATGACAGCCAGCTTGGAGTTTGCCAAAAGACACCTAAATGACTCACAGACCATGAGAAACAAGATTATTTGGTCTGACGAAACCAAGATTGAACTCTTTGGCCGGAATTCCAAGCGTTACATCTGTAGGAAACCTGGCACCAGGGACTGTGAGACTAGTCAGGATCGTGGGAAAGATGAACGGAGCAAAGTACAAAGAGATCCTTGATGAAAACCTGCTCCAGAGCGTTCGGGACCTCAGACTGGGCGAAGGTTCACCTTCCAACAGGACAACGACCCTAAGCACACAGACAAGACAACACAGAAGTGGCTTCGGGACAAGTCTCTGAATGTCCTTGATTGGCCCAGCCAGAGCCCGGACAAACATCTCTGGAGAAACTTGAAAATAGCTGTGCAACGACACTCCCCATCCAACCTGACATAGCTTGAGAGGATCTGCAGAGAAGAATGGGAGAAACGCCCCAAATACAGATGTGCCAAGCTTATAGTCTCATACCCAAGAAGGCTCGAGGTTGTAGTTTCTGCCAAAGTTGCTTGAGTAAAGGGTCTGAAAACTTATGTAAATGTGATATTTCATTTTTTTAAACTTTTAATACATTTGCAAAAAATTCTAAAGACCTGTTTTTGCTTTCTCTCCACACACAACCAGACTGTTGTCTTTTTTAAATTTACAAACCAATGACGTTTAAAACTCTCACTCATGCCAGCCTTCCTAGTCATAAAAGAGCAGCAGGAGATACACTCCCATGAATAGAGAATGAAAGAGTGAAGGCAGGAGCAAAGAAAGAATGGGAGATTGCTTATGAAACGATGGAGCGAAGATAATACCTCCACACCATTTCTCTCTCTCTGCCATTCTCCCGTGAATTGCCCATACTGCTCCACTAGTAAATCCATTAGCATACTGCAGTAGGAGGCATGTTACAGATGTGTTGCGCTGTTATGATTCCTCCATGACACGCATGTTGTGCTGATAAGAATGAATTAAGTGAAGGAGCGAGAAGGCCGCTCTGTCGAAGGTAGGAACTACTTTCCCAGGGACCATGATTTGCATAATGTAAGTGATGCATCTATGCACACTCTCCAGCTCCGAGGCTATTAGGGCCTCCTAATTGCTGGCATGGGTCACCTGGTCACCATGGTGATGCCTGTTACTTGGAGGTGTGCTGCTTGGAGAGTGTGAAGACTCACTTCTGAACACACAGACACTAACACATCAAAGGTGTGTGTAATGAAGCTGAGTGTGCATGCGTGTGTGTGTGTGCCTGTTTGCACATAAAATAAGATGTCTAATCAGAAATTGTCACTGTGACACTCTCCTGTGTATCTGTGTGCTCTTCAGACTACGCCATAACGGAGCATCTCCCCAATCCTTCCTCTCATCTCTCCTGGGGGGCTCATTTGGAACTTCCTCTCTGGCATTCCCTCAACATCAGGCCAACATTAGGATAACCCCTGTGTCCCGGGTGCTGAGCACTTGCCTCATTAGGCTGAGCATTGCCTGTAGGTGTCTGTTTGTCTCTGCCTCAGTGGATTTCATTCACAAATCCTGTCTATATGTGTGTGTGTGTGTGAGTGCTTGCATGTGCGTGACACAGTCACTTAATTATTTTCCCAAGGCACACTGGGAATTTGCATATCCCCAGCCCCTGAGTCGGTCTATAGCAGGGGAGAATGACTGCCGCCTCTCATTGAAGCCATGGAAGTTCAAGGCCTCACTGTGGTACTGCAGACATTGTTAGCAGAATACAGGATCCCCTATCAGTGAATGGAAAAATGACAATCGTCGACGTCAATCTTTGTGTAAATCCAACATTAATTTATAAGACCTGGTACCAATAATAGCTTCTAATACACAAGATGTATATCCTTGAACAAATTATTTTAAAATCGCACACAGAAGTTATAAAGAAAATGTTGCTGCTGATGACAGCCTGCAGTATCTCGGTCAGCTATCAACTTGAGTTACTCAATGAGAGGGGGCAGCACTTTGCTAGCCTGCAACGTCACTTCCTGAAGTAGCTCAAACTGCTCGTGTTATGTCTCCATGAGAAGCAATCTTAAATGACTTTATTTGGCTTCAATGTGCTATTGAGTCTTTACATTGTGAATTGTGAATTGTGTCACATGATCAAAGGCTTTGTCCATTCATACATACAGTGACTATCCAAAGCGATGTCTCTTCCTGGTGGGGGGTAATAGTCATAGCCGCATCGAAAATGTCCACCATTAGTTTTTGGCTCAAATCACCAGTGATTGTTGTCTCAAAACTAAGATTTTATTTTTGAGTTTCCTACTGTGGAGGCAAACAGGGAGTTGGGCATGAGGTGAGTTTACTTAACAAGTCTCAAGCCACGCCCACATGAGAATACACCTCTCTTGAGAAATTGAAAATGTGTCAATGAATTGCCACTTGTGCAAAAGGACGGGCTAGACACAAAGTCTCAAAAGGATATGGGTATCATCGGAAATCGTGGGCATGGGACACAACAGTTTTGACCCACGTATTTATCGTTGTTGATATATCAAATGGGAATTACAGTGGCTTGCGAAAGTATTCACCTCCCTTGGTATTTTTCCTCCAACCTGGAATTTAAACTGATTTTGTGCGGGGTTTGTATCATTTGATTTACACATATCTACCACTTTTAACCTCTCTGGGATAGGCAGGATGCTTGCGTCCCACCTGGCCAAAAGCTAGGGAAAATGCAGAGCGCCAATTCAAATAAATTACTATAAAAATCAAACTTTCATTAAATCACACATGCAAGATAGCACATTAAAGCTACCATTGTTGTGAATCCAGCCAACATGTCAGATTTCAAAAAGGCTTTTCAGCGAAAACATAAGCTGCTATTATCTGATGATAGCACAACAGTAAACAATGAGAGAGTACCATATTTCAACCCTGCAGGCGCGGCACAAAATGCAGAAATAAAAATAATTTATACCTTACCCTTGACAAACTTCTTTTGTTGGCACTCCAATATGTCCCATAAACATCACAAATGGTCCTTTTGTTCGATTAATTCCGTCCATATATATCTAAAATGTCCATTTATTTGGCGTGTTTGATCCAGATAAACATCGCTTCCAACTTGCGCAACGTCACAAAGAAAATATCTCAAAAGTTACTTGTAAACTTTGACAAAACATTTTAAACTACTTTTGTAATACAACTGTAGGTATTTTTAAATGTTAATAATCGATCAAATTGAAGACGGGATGATCTGTGTTCAATTCAGGAGGAATACAAACTGACGCTACTTTTCTGGTCACGCGCCTCTATCAAAAAGTATACATGAACTGACTCTCGTTCTGAGCTGTGCTACTTCTTCATTACACAAAGGAAAAACCTCAACCAATTTCTACAGACTGGTGACATCCAGTGGAAGCGGTAGGAACTGCATGAACGTCAATTAGAAATCAGGATTCCCCATGAAACCTCATTGAAAAGACAGTGACCTCAACAACAACAAAAAACGGAATAGTTTGTCCTCTGGGTTTCGCCTGCTAAATAAGTTATGTTATACTCACAGACATGATTCAAACAGTTTTAGAAACCTCAGTGTTTTCTATCCAAATATGCATATATTATATTCTGGGGATGAGTAGCAGGAAGTTGAATTTGGGCACGCTATTCATCCAAACAGTGAAAATGCTGATCCCTAACCCGAAGTTTTAAGATGCAACATATTTTGTATTGTGTGACAAACACATAAGCCAATACTTTGTAGAGCCACCTTTTTCAGCAATTGCAGCTGCAGGTCTCTTGAGGTATGTCTCGATAAGCTTGGCACATCTAACCACTGGGATTTTTGCCCATTCTTCAAGGCATAACTGCTCCAGCTCCTTTAAGTAGGATGGGGTCCACTGGTGTACAGCATTCTTTAAGTCATACCACAGATTCTCAATAGCATTGAGGTCTGGGCTTTGACTAGGTCATTCCAAGACATTTCAATGTTTCCCATTAAACCACTCGGGTGTTGCTTTAGCAGTATGCTTAGGGTCAGTGTCCTGCTGGAAGGTGAACCTCCGTCCCAGTCTCAAATCTCTGGAAGACTGAAATAATTTATGTTTTCCTCAATAATTTCCCTGTATTTTGCGACGTCTATCGTTCCTTCAATTCTGACCAGTTTCCCAGTCCCTGCCGATGAAAACATTCCCACAGCATGATGTTAACACCACCATAGGGATGGTGTTCTCAGGGTGATGAGAGGTGTTGGGTTTCACTAGACATAGCGTTTTCCTTGATGGCCAAAAAGCTTCATTCTTGTCTCATCTGACCAGAGTACCTTCCTCCATTTGTTTGGGGAGTCTCCTGCATGACTTTTAGCAAACACCAAGCGTGTTTGCTAATTTTTTTCTTGAAGCAATGGCTTTTTTCTGCCCACTCCTAACCTCTCTAGGGTACGTGGGACGCTAGCGTCCCATCTGGCCAACATCCAGTGAGGTTGCAGAGCGCCAAATTCAATTACAGAAATGCTCATTATAAAAATTCTGAAAACAAAACATATTTTACATAGGTTTAAAGATTAACTTCTTGTTAAACCAACCACAGTGTCATATTTATAAAATGCTTTTCGGCGAAAGCATACCTAGCCCAGAACATACCTAGCCCAGAACATAGCCCAGTTGACAAATTATTAACCAAGCCAAGCAGAAGCGTTACAAAACTCAGAAATAGAGATAAAATTAATCCCTTACATTTGATGATCTTCATATGGTGGCAATCAGAATAAAGTTATTGAGTAAATAAGTCTCATTATATCCAAAAACCTGCGTTTTGTTACCGCGTTTTCTTCAGTAATCCACAGGCTCAAACTCATTCAAAACAATCAGACAAAAAATCCAAATTGTATCCGTAAAGTTCATAGAAACATGTCAAACGATGTTTATATTCAATTCTCAGGTTGTTTTTTAGCCTAAATCATCTATAATATTTCAACCGGACAATAACGTCGTCAATATAAAAGGTAAACAAGAAATGCACATGCGCCTGAAAAAGCTCTTCTACACGTTAGGGTCCACTCGTTCCGACTGGTCTTACTCCCTCATTTATAAGAATACAAGCCTGAAACGATTTCTAAAGACTGTTGACATCTAGTGGAAGGCATAGGAACTCCAAATGGAGTCCTAAGTCAATGGATACTGTAATGGCATTGAATAGAAAACTACAAAAACAAAAAAAACTACTTCCTGAATGGATTTTTCTCAGGTTTTCGCCTGCTAAATCAGTTCTGTTATACCCACAGACACTATTATACCCACAGACACAGTTTTGGACACTTTATAGTGTCTTCCATCAAAATCTACCAGTTATATGCATATCATATCTTCTGGGCCCGAGTAGCAGGCCGTTTAATTTGGGCATGCTTTTCATTCAAAATTCCGAATGCTGCCCCCTACCCTAGAGAGGTTAAGTAAAGCCCAGATCTGTGGAGTGTATGGCTTAAAGTGGTCCTATGGACAGATACTCCAATCTCCGCTGTGGAGCTTTACAGCTCCTTCAGGGTTATGTTTGGTCTCTTTGTTGCATCTCTGATTAATGCCCTCCTTGCCTGGTCTGTGAGCTTTGGTGGGAGCTCTCTCTTGGCAGGTTTGTTGTGGTGCCATATTCTTTCAATTTTTTTTTATAATGGACTTAATGGTGCTCCGTAGGATGTTCAAAGTTTCTGATATGTTTTTATAACCCACCCCTAATCTGTACTTCTCCACAACTATGTCCCTGACCAGTTGGAGAGCTCTTTATTCTTCATGGTGCCACTTGCTTGGTGGTGCCCCTTGTTTAGTTGTGTTACAGACCCTGGGCCCTTTCAGAACAGGTGTACAGTATAAGACTTGCAGCGGCACTATCAAGGTTCTTATTAGCTATTTCTAACCTTCGCTGAGACGACGAGCCAATAATTCGTTTTTACATTTTACACCACCTTACACAACATGTATCTGCTCATTTCCCTAATCACCCCATTCACTCTGTCCAAGTTTGAAATATAGTTGAATAGTGGAGACCAGAGTCTATCAAACATGGGCTGTCTCTCTCTTGTGGAGGTCATAAGTGAGCTTTTCAAGAGGGAGAAAGTCAACAATCTGGTCAATCCACATTTTAAAGGTAGGAGGGGTATTAGAGGGCCACAATAGAATAATACATTTCTTAGCAAAGAAATAAAGTGGTGGTCCTAACTGACCTAAGAAAGTACATTTTTACTCAAATTAAATGTCAGGAATAAATGTATTTCGCTAAGGTGTATGTAAACTTCCGACTTCAACTGTACCTGGGGTGGCAGTTCCATGTAGTTATGGCTCTATGCAATACTGTGCATTTCCCAGCCTCGGTTCTGGACCTGGGGACTGTGAAGAAACCTGTGGTTGCATGTCTTGTGTTGTACTGATGAGTGTCTGATTCTGAACTGTGTGCCAACTGCTTGAACAGACAGTTCAGTACCTTCAACACATCAATACCTCGCACAAAGAATAATAGTGATGCAGTCAATTTGTCCTCAACTTTGAGCCAGGAGTGATTGACATGCATGTTACTGACACTTGTCCTCCGTGTACATCTAAGATACGTGCTGCAATTTACCTATGTCCCTCTGCTGCACATGACCACACAGCTGGGCAGTAGTCCAGGTGTGACAAAACTAGGGCCTGTATGACATGAAGGATGACTTGGTGTATGTAGCTTGGACTGTTCAAGACTTACTGTTGGTGGATTATTTTATGAAAATGTATGCACATTTATGTAGTTATAGTTGATAAAAAATAATTTTAAGTTAGGATAGCCTGAACATGTACAAGTTGGTGGTAGTGTCTGCAGTAGTAATGGAGGTGACTAGTTACATTTTATAAAAAGAAATGGGTAAATGATTGATAAATCAGTTGTTTGTTTGAATTTAATTATTGATTGATTGATTGATTGAGTGATTGAAGATCTCGTACAATGCTGTGTACTACTCCCTTCACAGAACAGTGCAAACTGGCTCTAACCAGAATAAAAAGAGGGGTGGGAGGCCCCGGTGCACAACTGAGCAAGAGGACAAATACATTAGAGTGTCTAGTTTGAGAAACAGACGCCTCACAAGTCCTCAACTGGCAGCGGTATTAAAATTCAATGGGATCCGCAAAACACCAGTCTCAATGTCAAGAGTGAAGAGGCAACTCCGGGATGCTAGCCTTCTAGGCAGAGTTGCAAAGAAAAAGCAATTTCTCAGACTAGCAATAAAAAGAAAAGATTAATATGTGCAAAAGAACACAGACATTGGACAGAGGAACTCTGCCTAGAAGGCCAACATCCCGGGGGTCACCTCTTCACTGTTGACAATGAGACTGGTGTTTTGTGGGTACTATTTAATGAAGCTGCCAGTTAAGGACTTGTGAGGTGTCTGTTTCTCAAACTAGACACTGTAGTGTACTTGTCCTCTTGCTCAATTGTGCACAAGGGCCTCCCACTCCTCTTTCTATTCTGGTTAGTGCCAGTTTGCCTATGAAGATGTTACATTAAAAATCCAGCTGCAATAGTCATTTACGTCATTAACCCTTTCACACGTACCATCACACAGGTGTGATAGTTCTACAGTGGTCCCTGAAGCGTACAATCACACCGTGTGAATAGAACGCTTATTTAGAACGGACAGTTTCGTATGAAGCAACAATCAGCATTTGAGCTGGCCACACATTTTTCATAAAATATTTACACAAACACAGTCCTTACAAATATATGTACAAAATGTGAGCAGTTTATGTTTGGATGCAATGTTCAGATATTCACAGGTGCACCTATAGCATAACACAATCATCCTAACCTGAAAAATGCAGGCTACATTTGTCTTAGCGCTAACTGAGGAAAGTTTGACGCAACACAAGAGGTCATATTTTCTAACTCTCGGCTGACATATACTACAATATGATTTAGCTAATAACAATTACTATTTAGAATTAGTCACATCACTGGTGAGCTCACCATTGATCAAAATAATTGAGTAAAACACCAGAAATCCAAAGTAATCCGACGATAATTCGTTTCAGGGCGTAGCCATGCTTTTTTCCTCACAGAAACCAAAGATAAATAAAGAAGACAAGATGAGTCTGTTTATAGTATGGATGTTGAAGGGGTGGGTCATTTACCATCGTTCACATCCCACCATTCACTTCCTGAAGTTCTCAAAAAATGTGTGAACCCTTACTCAACTCATTTTGTTATAGCATCTTTGGTCCGACAGACGATTACGTGCATTGTATGTCAACAAACATGGCTCCACACATAGCTGGAATTAGCTTAGCTCATCATAATCAGTACAACCTTCAAAAAAGTATTTTACACACATACTATGTGCCCATTACAATCTATTTAAGAATCGGAATGCATGATTTATCCCCGGGACCTGAAAAACGTTTAAAAAAAGGAAATATGTCTATAATTATCACACAAAACATTTTCTGACAGTGATTTATTGATACAAATGGTGTGTGCAGGCAGTCAATCACATAACCTGTCACTCCCACTCTGAGCCATTCAGTGTTGTTGTTTTTGTACCTAACTGGTGAGCTAAGTTGTAGCATTAGCAATGTCTTTCAAAAGGAGACAACTCACATATGCGGAAAATCTGGAGATTTTTTTAAAATTCTGACAATGACTCTGAAAGTCATGAATCAGATGCTGACAGTGACAGTGAAGAGCTGCCCCCCAATCTTGTAGCCATTGAGAACCCTGAACCTGAGTACCCATTGTCCACTGACGAAGTCCCAGTTCACTTTGAAAATGCTGGTGGTGATGGAGGCAGACCGACAGTGGATGAAGTACAGGAGTTCTGTGGTAGCTAGAAGGCTGCCAGCCATTTCACCCCTCCTGGCCCTGCTGTTTTCTTGGAGTGCAACGCCCCTTGCCATTTCCAGCTGAGGCAGAGTGCTACAAGTTGTTTCTGACAGAGGGACTGGTGGGAGACATAGCAGAGACCAATTGCTATGCCTTGGAGCTACAGGAAAAGAAAGAGCAAGGAGTGGGGGGCCTACCACAATTAGTGAAATGTATACCTTACTGGTGACAGTCCTTCTCATGGGGATAGTAAAGAAAAACTCCCTACGAGAATAATGGAGTGCAGATCCTACGTTTGCAACTCCCTTCTTTGCCACCCTCTTTTCCCAAGACTGTTTCCTAGGTCTGCTGCGATGACTGCATTTCATCAACAATGCTATGCCATCCTAAATGACCCATTATACAAATAAGAAATGTCAACAACTGACAGTAAGGAAAGTTGTATAACAAATGAGACATCCATGTCCTCTCCACTGTCCATACAGCAACCATGTTAGCCACAGGGAAGGTGGACCACCTGATGGGAGAGAGACAAATCAAACTAGAGTGCGTGCTTGACTATAACCTCAAACCGGGGACAGTAGATAAGGTGGACATGATGCTTTATGGAATGCACTCAGAAAACGACCAAGAGGTATGAGAATATATTTTTCAATTTTTCTAGGGTAGCTTCAAAATACCACAAGCCAAAACTTCTCTTACACATTTAGCATTGTTTAAAAGAGCTAAAAGAAGAATGTAGCTAGCTACATAACCACGATTGAATATAACACCATAAAGGTTATGAAATAAGTAACGTTACCTCGCATGTCCGCGGTTATAAGGAATATACAAATATATTATGCTCCATACACAGTGAGCTACAGTAGAAATGGTATAACACAACATACAGAAACTATTATAATGCAATTAGGTAGTTACTTTGATAGAAACACAGTCTGGATTTGAACCTGGGTGTCTGAATTGATGCCTCTTGCACTGAGACGATGTGCATTAGACAGCTGTGCCACTTTGGAGTCATAAGGCCAGGGTAGCTTCAAAGTACAACACATGCTAATACTTCTCTAACGCAATTAGCATTGTTTTCCAGAGCTAATAGAATAATTTAGCTAGCTATCTAAGCATAGAGTATATCACCATAAAGGATATGAAATTAGTAACTTTACCTCGCATGTCCACGGTTATAAGGAATATACACAAAAAGATTATGCTACAGTAGAAACGGTATAACACAACATGCAGAAACTATTATAACATAATAAGGCACTTACTTTGATAGAAACACACACATTTCCAAAGTTATTATTGGTAACGAAAACAACTATGACTGCGACGCAGCAACAGATGGAAAATGTGAACACGTGTGTGCAGGACGGGAGATGAGTAAATGTCTTTCACTGCACTTGGGAAGCGTTTGGGGAATTTTGTCCGGGTCAGAAATGTCCCAAAAATGTATTGGTCCGCAAAAGTAAAAATTACTACTTTTATGTGAATGAATGAGGTGGAACACACCTCAGTTCAAACTGTTCTTAGAAAATAAGAAACTTGTTAGAAAATATTTTGAAATTGACAAGTTGAAAACAGCCTATAAATAGGGCAGCACTGATATGTACAATGAGTAACAATCACATTTTGTAATGGAGAGAACTGTCTAACATCACGTGCATAAATATATATTTGGAACCCACGCATGAAAGGGTTAACAATGTATCCACTGTATTTCTGATTAATTTGATGTTATTTTAATGGACAAAAAAAGTTTTCTTTCAATGACAAAGACATTTCTAAGTGACCCAAAACTTTTGAATGGTAGTGTGTGTGTGAGTGTGTGTGTGTATATATATTATATTATTATATATTATTATATTATTATATATATATTATATTATATATATATCGACACACATATGATTGTCTTAAATGTTTTTACAGCTGTTACATTTATCAGAACTGTATTTTTGACTATAGATAAATGTTGACTACTGTTTTACTAATTTACTGTGTGGGAAACAGGGAGGATAACTCCACACTACTTAGTAATGAGAAGGTCATGCATGGTGAACTTTTTGAGTTATTGAAAGTGAAGGAAACTGTGTTTGTAAAAACTTTCAAGTACGTTTGCTGTCTTCTAATGTACTGTAAAATAGATGGCTCTCCTAGTCTTAACACTTTGCCCAGTCATATTCAAGGTTAGAACGACCTTTCTAGGGGTTCTGAACTTCTAGCCTTGATAACATATCTATAGTATTTCACTTTTTAATTAGAATAGTATTGCTTACTAGGTGTTGTCCAATGAATTCTGTAACCACTCCATCTTCAAATTAGGGTTGATTGGAAAAAGCTGTACATAAGAGGACATTGTATTATTATATCTTTGTTCTCCCTGACGAAGGCCATGCAGCCGAAAAACGTCAGTTCTTAAACTTGGTTTCCATTGAATATGCCTTACAAATGAAGGCAATTTAATTAATAATATGAAGAGTGCCTTGGTCCTCCTTTCTTTTTGATGACCAAAGTGCACCTTCCGTCTACCAAAATCTACTATTGTGTGCCTTAGCAGCGGTTCCCTTCTTTTTTTGTTCATATTTTTGGAAGATTCCATAATTTAGTTGTAGTTCTTTTTCAGTCAATATCTATTATAGTTAGTTACAAGCCTAATGGTGATACCTTAGCACCACTGGAGACAGACATGTTAAAAGTAAAGTACATTATTGGGCCTACAGAAAACAACTGATTTAAACTCTTTGATTCTGACACTTTCCCCTGACAACCATCCCCTTGCCTTTAGCTAGGGGACAAGACAAAGTGTGTGTGTGTTAAACAACAACAAACAAACCAGCACCTCTACACTGTCATTAATAACACTGTGGGGAAGGGAGTAGGGAGATTCAAAGACACACCTGTTTGTTTGGTGCATGTGTTTATTTTTTATTACTCAGAGAATGCAAAATGAATTTTCTATGTGGCTGGAGATATGAGGCATCAGGGATGGTGGTGGTATGATAATAATAAACATTTTGTTTTCTCCAGTGGTGTTTCTCTTAACCCCCTCAGCTCGTTAGGGGGTCATGATGGGGTCACTGGGAGCTGTTCCCAGGAAGAGCTAACACAGCAACACCTATGTAAGCGTGAGTGTGTTTGTGTGTGTGTGTATTGGCAAGGGACAAGGGGGACATGATGGGGTGTTCAATTTCTGTGTTTCTAGGTGTGTGTCTGTGTACCTAGGTGCGTTTAGACTCCTTGATTCCCCTTGCGTTTTTAAGCCCTCCTGGAAGTTGCCGAGCCATACTTTTTACAAGGCCAGAGCAGTGTCTGTGTGTGTGTGTATGTGTGTGCGTGTGCGTATGTCATCACAGTGTCCTGTTCCAAAGGCCAGTGTCACAGATAGACTTTTGTGGTTTGGGATTGGTACACAACCGTTACCACGCCGACCCTCCCTACAGCTAATTGAGCACTCTGTCATGTCACCGCCCTCACTGGGGAGTTAGCCAATCAGCACAGCTGAGAGATGGGCTGTGACTGCCACAAACAACAGGACCAAGCCACTGAGCCAGTGCTATATAGTGTCATCTAAGGGGCCCAAAGTGACTGTTTAAAGGTCCAAACACACAGTCAAACACAGGGTATCTCACTAAGCAGCTCTATTGGCACTGGTGCTATCAGATCTAGTAAACACTGAGTATGTTACAGTAGCTAAAGCCTTGTTTGTTGTTATGTTGTTGTTTACCTGACAAACTTTGATGGGTATTGATCCCCTTTGGGTTTACTTTGAGCATAATTGGAAGCTTCATTTGGACAATGCCTGTGTGAGATACACATCAGTGAGTAGCCAATGGAGACTCGGAATCTACAGTGAAAACAAAATTTAACCCAAGCATTGGAGCTAATTGAATTTGAGAAAGATACAGAGGAACACGGGGAGCTCTTAAAAGTAACGAGAGACAGTGAGAGAGAATGAGAAAATAAAAGGAGTGAGAGTGAAAGAGAGAGAGAGAGAGAGGCGGAATTGAGGAACACTTCTCATTTTTCAAGAGGCTCGATAGTTTTCACTCTGCCTCCAAACTTTAATGAAACACCTTGTGCGAAAAACCTTGGGACTACATGACGGAGCGACAGGAATAAATATATGAATAAATGAGTGCGCCAAAAAATAAATTTAGAAATAAAAAGGTAGATATTTAAATAGAGAGGCACAGCTGGGATTATTGTTATCAATAGGCTCCTGAGGAGGGACTCAAAAGCATCCCAAGGTGCTTTGCAGGAACAGTACGCCCATAGAGAAAATACCAATAAGCAGTATTGAAATAAAGTTGGATGCAATCCAATAAAACAACGATGGGTGAGTTATTTTTGGTTTGTTCATCTTTATCAATAGTCTTCCTTCCCTTCCCACCTACTAATTTCAGTGTTTTTCAAAAACAAAAAGTACTATTTTCTACATTGTACAATAATAGTGAAGACATCAAAACTATGAAATAACACATATGGAATCATGTAGTAACCCAAAACATTTTTACACTCTGCGGTCCAACTCATCCTAAACCATCTCAATTGGGTTGAGGTTGGGTGATTGTGGAGGCCAGGTCATCTGATGCAGCACTCTACCATTCTCCTTCTTGGTCAAATAGCTCTTACACAGCCTGGAGGTGTGTTTTGGGTCATTGTCCTGTTGAAAAACAAATGATACTCCCACTAAGCGGAAACCAGATGGGATGGCTTATTTCCGATGAATACTGTGGCACCCATGCTGGTTAAGTGTGCCTTGAATTCTAAATAAAATCACAGACAGTGTCACCAGCAAACAACCCCCACACATCATACCACCTCCTCCATGCTTCACAGTGGGAACCACACATGCATTCATTCGTTTACCTACTCTGCATCTCACAAAGACACGGCGGTTGGAACCAAAAATCTCAAATTTAGACTCATCAGACCAAAGGTCAGATTTCAACTGGTCTACTGTCCATTGCTCGTGTTTCTTGGACCAAGCAAGTCTCTTCTTATTATTGTTGTCCTTTAGTAGTGGTTTCTTTGCAGCAATTCAACTATGAAGGCCTGTTCACACAGTCTACTCTGAACAGTTGATGTTGAGATGTGACTGTCACAACTTGTGGACATGTTTATGTGCTGATGTGCAGTTTGTTGCTACTTTGTTGCTAACATTACTTTGCTACCTGCCAACTTTATGGTTTTTACTTTCCAGTTTTTTATAACCATTTTATACTTTTATTTTTTCCTCGCTTAACTTTTTTCTTTAAACTTTGTCACCCCGGATTAATCTGGACATGGTTCTACAGGCTTCCACCAGCCGAAGTAGTATCATTAACATTATTCTAATTATCTAATTGCAGTCGCTGTACTTCTAATACACAGGAGAACTATCGCCTTAGGATAGCCATGCTGCAAGCCCAGCTTCATACGCAATCGTTAGGCAAGGTTAATTTAAGTGTAAGAAAGGATGAAACAGTGTCTGTGCCACCAATGCATACAGATAGTATAAATTCCCTGCAGCTTTTTCTCATGGCTTCTGGAAGGAAATGCTGTCAGAATGTGCAACTGGTGTCGCTCATTCAGCCGACGAAACTTTCAACCGGTTAGAGTCAGAGGCCGAACCTTCTCTGGTCTCTCCTCCACCCATTGCGGCTTCTGAGCTGCCAAAGCCTCCCACCATTTGCTCTGACAAATTGAAAACCCTAGTCATTTGTGACTCCATTACCCGCAGTATTAGACTTAAAAATAATCATCCAGCGATCATACACTGTTTACCAGGGGGCAGGGTTACTGACGTTAGGGCTAATATGAAGATGGTGCTGGCTAAGGCTAAAACTGGTGAGTGTAGAGTGTATAGGGATATTGTTATCCACGTCGGAACTGACGATGTTGGGATGAGACAGTCAGAGGTCACCAAGCACAAAATAGCTTCAGTGTGTAAATCAGCTAGAAAGATGTGTCGGCATCGAGTAATTTCTCTGGCCCCTTCCCAGTTAGGGGGAGTGGTGCTGTGCTGTAGAGCTCACAACTCAATTCCTGGTTGAAAACTGTTTTCTGCCCCTCCCAAAATATATTATGTGTAGATAATTGGCCCTCTTTCTGGGACTCACCCATAAACAGGACCAAGCCTGGCCTGCTGAGGAGTGACGGACTCCATCCTAGCTGGAGGGGTGCTCTCATCTTATCTATGAACATAGACAGGGCTCTAAATCCTCTAGCTCCACAATGAGATAGCCAGCCTGCCTGCTTAGTGGAGTCTGCCACTAGCACAGTCGGTGTAGTCAGCTCAGCTATCCCCATGGAGACCGTGTCTGTGCCTCGATCTAGGTTGGGAAACTACACGGCGGAGTTCGCCTTAGCAATCTCACAGGAATGAAGACCTCCTCCATTCCTGTCATCATTGAAATATATTGTGATATCTCACATGTTAAAATAGGGCTACTTAATGTTAGATCCCTCACTTCCAAGGCAGTTATTCAATTAACTAATCACTTATCATAATCTTGATGTGATTGGCCTGACTGAAATATGTCTTAAATCTTGTGTAGTCTTAACTCCCCTTGTCCTAAAGGTAAAACATTACCTGCCTTCACTAAACCCCTAAAATAAAGCAGCTTAATTTAATTTTAAAACACAAATCTATTTTGCATGAAGAAACAACCTGTTATTCATCCCAAACTTTGTGAATATCTGGGTTTTCCCTCTTCACAATGCAGAAAGACGGCATTTGATCAGTGGACACCACTCATTTTTATTTCAACACAGCTGTCATAATTGTTTTCTTTACTAAAGTTGAGGTTTATTACTATTATTATTATTATTATTATTATTGCTAAAGGTACTGCATAGGTGTAAACATAAATGTTTTAAAATGCACTAGTATAGCATAAGA